>NW_026800229.1:300000-412022 GCF_032191835.1 Heteronotia binoei | reverse complement strand
CTTCTATGTAAAAATATGCAAATAAATAAGCGTCAAGAATTGCAGAGAAAAAGTTCAGAAGATATGTAGAAAAAGAGTTTAAAATGAAAGGACATTGGACAATTTTTGATAATGATTAAGTCTTAGAAAAAAGAAGAATATTAATTTTTGTTTTTATTAGTTAAGGGTACCTTTAAACATTAGTACTTTAAGTAAATAACACTGGCGGGGGTCAAGTAACGGGAGGAGGGGTGGGTAGAGAAGTAATATATGGGATAGATAAAAGAAGTTATTAATGATGCAAGAAATATAATTTGTTACCATATGTTACCAAATAAAATTGTTTTAACACCAGTTCTGAAGACAGTCCAGCAGTTCAGCTACCTGGGGTGCATCATCTCCTCAGATGCCAAGATCGACAAGGAGATTGACAACAGGCTGGCAAAGGCAAACCGTGCATTTGGCCGACTGCACAAAAGAGTGTGGAGCAACAAGCATCTGAAAAAAGGCACAAAGATCAATGTTTACAAAGCGGTTGTGATGACAACCCTCATCTATGGCTCCGAATCGTGGGTTTTATACCGTCATCACCTGCGACTCCTTGAGCGCTTTCATCAGCGCTGCCTTCGCACCATCCTCAACATCCACTGGAGTGACTTTGTGACCAACACTGAAGTCCTCAAGCGGGCAGAGGTTACCAGCATCGAGGCACTGCTGTTGAAGACGCAGCTGCGCTGGGCAGGGCATATTTCTAGGATGGAAAACCACCGCCTTCCCAAGATTGCCCTGTATGGCGAACTCTCTACCGGCCATCGAAATAGAGGGGCACCAAAGAAGAGGTACAAGGACTCCCTGAAGAAATCCCTTAGCACCTGTCACATCAACCATCACCAGTGGTCTGACCTAGCCTCAGATCACAAAGCATGGAGGCACACCATCCACCAGGCTGTCTCTTCCTTTGAGAACACACGCATAGCTGGTCTTGAGGACAAAAGGAGATTGAGGAAGAATCGCACTGCTACAGGACCAACGCTAAATCAGACTTTTCCCTGCAGCCGCTGTGGCCGGACCTGCCTGTCCCACATTGGTCTTGTCAGCCACCAGCGAGCCTGCAGCAAACGTGGACTATTGCACCCTTCTTAAATCTTCGTTCGCGAAGCCAAGCCGAGAGAGAGAACACCATTATTTTCTTTTGCACTTTCAGCTGCTGGAATGGCTTGGGTCAGCCACAATTCATGCGGGAGTTGTCCTTGAAAGGGTGGCTTCTGTGAGAGCTTCAGGCCCACCTACCTCACAGGGTGCCTGTTGTGGGGGTGGGGATGGAAGGTAAAGGAGATTGTGAGCCACTCAGAGAGTCAGAGTATAGTGAAAAGGTAGTCCCCTGTGCAAGCACCAGTCGTTTCTGACTCTGGGGTGATGTTGCTTTCACAGCTTTTTCACGGCAGACTTTTTTACAGGGTGGTTTGCCGTTGCCTTCTCCAGCCATCTACATCAGAGTATAGGGGGGGATATAAATCCAATATCATCATCTTCTTCTTCTTCTTCTTGGATTTTCAAGGGAGGGTAATGTTTGTGCTGTCCTATAACCACACAGCATGCTCAGTACGACCATATGGCAGTACACTGAATATGTAAAACCAAGATTTTTGAAATCACCATTTAAGACTGCTTTAGCCTAACACAGTCCAATATATAACCGTCTTCAGTCGCCTGCTAAAGTCAGGGGCCCAGGCAGACTTCTCTGGGGAGCTTGATCAGGAATTGTGGGGCTACCACCGAAAAGGCCCGCTCTTGTGTGCCTACACCAAAGGAGCTTATTTGAAGATTCTGTGAATTCAGGGGGAGGTCTTTGTGAGTTTCCTGCATTGTGCAGGGGGTTGGACTAGATGGCCCTGGGGGTCCCTTCCAGCTCTAGGATTCCATGACTGATGTCCCTATGATCTTAGCTCCCTTGGATACCCCAGTCTCAAGCCACATAGTGTCCAAGTGTGGCTGGATTGGAGATGGCCTGGGTTCCAAAGCTGCTCCACATCTGCCTGACCCAAACTGAAGAGAGCCCGAAGGCACGAGCCTCATCCCGTTGGCCAGTGATGCAGGAAGTCCCTCCCACCCAGGAAAGAGGGAAGGGGCTCTTCCTCCTGTCACCTCCCCAGAGCTTTGATGCGGGTAGTGAGGTCACGGGTGATGTCACAGTGCCCCCCTTGCTGCCTGTCCTGAGCAGCTGCGCTTGGCTGAGGGGAAAGGAGGAAGGCAGGGGGGGAAGGGGGGCAGAACTTGGCAGGAGGGAGGCTGTGATGCACACCTCAGGATCCCTCTCACCTCGGAGACAGTGCTGGCAGCAGCACAGCCAAACCAGCCGGATCCCGGCCTTGTGAAAGCAGTGCTCTTTCGGCGGCTTCTTCTTCCCAGCTCCCTTCTGCCTCCCCACAGCAGCACCATGGAGATTCTGGGCAAAGGTCAAGAGGGCACCCTGCCCTGCCCGCCGATAGCCCCCAGCCCCAGCTTCATCTGCGTCACGGCCAAGTCCCCCAAAGCCAGCGCCCAGTTTGTGCTCCCGGAGACCTGCACCATCCAGCAGTTCAAGGAAGACATTGCCAAGCGCTTCAAGTGCGAGAGCAGCCAGCTGGTGCTGGTCTTCTTTGGGAGGATCCTGAAGGACCAGGCCACCCTCCGGCAGTGCGGGATCAACGACGGGATGACCGTCCACCTGGTGATCAGGTCCCAGCCGAGAGACATGGAAGACCTGCTGCCTTACAGGCCCCGGATGCCAGCCTGCCCCCAGGCCCCCTCCCTCGGCCCCACCCCGTTCAGCCTCGGCACGCAGGGCTCCTGGGGCCCTCCAGAGTCCCGCCTCGCCAGCCCCGAGTGGCTCCCCGTGCCCACCTCCGAGACGATCGTCCAGAAGGTGCGGCAGGTGATCCTGGCCAACCCGGAGATCCAGCAGCTGGCCCAGCAGGTCCCCTCCATCAGCCACATCCTCAACAACGCCGACATCATGCGGGTGATCCTGGACAAGATGCGGGAGATTATGGACTTGGCCCGCAGCCCCGAGATGGTGATGCTTCCGGAGCCGAAGGGCCCCGACCAAGCCCTGGCCAGCCTGCAGAGCAACGTCCCCGGCGGGGACAACCCCTTGCGGCAGCTCAACAGCGAGGTGCAGGAGCCGGGGCTGAACCCGGGCCAAGACTGCTTCGGGCCCAACCCCTACGCCACCCTGGGGAGGGGCCCTTGCCCGTTCCCAGAGCAGGGCACCCTCCGGGGCCAGGAGTGCCATTCCCTGGCCTCCCCCAGCACCACCAGCCTGGGCAGCGTGGAAGGGGGGCTCTGCAACGGCTGGGTGCGTCCTCTGGGGCCCAGCCCCTCTCTGCCCAGCCTGGCCTACTGCTCCGGGATGGAACCCTTCGTCACCCAGAACCCGGACCCTGCCGAGATCCCCCTGATGATTGTGAACCTCTGCAACGCCTACACCAAGCGCATGATGATCACCCTCATGCAGAACGCCCTGCTGGCCTCCCAGAACGCCCAGGCGGGCCAGCAGGAGCAGATCCAGGACCAGGTGACCAACCTCTCCCAGCAGATGCAGAGCCCGGAGATGACGGCCGCCATGTCCAACCCCACCGCCATCCAGGCCTGGGTGCAGATGGAGCAGGGCCTGCAGACCCTCCTGGGGGAAGCCCCCGTCCTCATCCCGTGGTTCATGCTGCGGCTGCGGGGGCTGGAGAGCGCCGCCAGGGGGGGCCAGGGGGCTGGGGCCCCGTCTTGCCCGGGCCCGGCCGTTGCTGAGTAGGGGGGAGAGCCCTTTTGCCTCCGGAGAGGGGGGTGGGGCTCTCACCCTCTCAGGCCCCAGAGAGAGACCCGATGTGGCGACGGGAAGGAGGGACGGAGGCGGACAGGAGCTTCTTGCAGTTGAACTGTCGGGCGTGACGGAGGCCACCCCGCTTGGGAGGGGAAAGCCAGAGCCTCATCTGTGGTGGCCACGCACGGTTGTAATGCGTTGAGTGGAACCCAGCCACTCCTGTGTCATAAAGGAAAGCCATCCGTCTCCCTTGCCTTGTGAGCAGCTCTCATTTCCGGGGGGGGGGGGGATGCTGGGTCGGGGGCTGGGTCAAAAGCCTCATGCAGCATCAGGAAGAACAGGAGGGGGGAGGGAGTCGAGATGCCACTTATAGAATCATAGAAGAGTTGGAAGGGACCTCCAGGGTCATCTAGTCCAACCCCCTGCACAACGCAGGAAACTCACAAACACCTCCCCCTAAATTCACTGGATCCACATTGCTGTCAGATGGCCATCTAGCCTCTGTTTAAAAACCTCCAAGGAAGGAGAGCCCAGCACCTCCCAAGGAGGAAGCCTGTTCCACTGAGGAACCACTCTAACGGTCAGGAATCCTAGAGTTGGAAGCGACCTCCAGGGTCATCTAGTCCAACCCCCTGCACAACGCAGGAAACTCACAAATACCTCCCCCTAAATTCACTGGATCCACATTGCTGTCAGATGGCCATCTAGCCTCTGTTGAAAAACCTCCAAGGAAGGAGAGCCCACCACCTCCCGAGGAAGCCTGTTCCACTGAGGAACCACTCTAACGGTCAGGAAGTTCTTCCTAATGTTGAGTCAGAAACTCTTTTGATTTAGTTTCAACCCGTTGGTTCTGGTCCTACCTTCCGGGGCCACAGAAAACAATCCCACACCCTCCTTTCTATGACAGCCCTTCAAGTACTTGAAGATGGTGATCCTATCACCTCTCAGCCGCCTCCTCTCCAGGCTAAACATCCCCAGCTCCTTCAGCCTTTCCTCATAGGACTTGGTCTCCAGACCCCTCATCCTCTATATGACAGCCCTTCAAGGACTTTAAGATGGTGATCCTATCACCTCTCAGCCGCCTCCTCTCCAGGCTGAACATCCCCAGCTCCTTCAACCTTTCCTCATAGGACTTGGTCTCCAAACCCCTCACCATCTTCGTTGCCATCTTCTGGACCTGTTCCAGCTTGTCTACATCCTTCTTAAAATGTCTAACTTGTCTATATCCTTCTTAAAACTTCTCCCGCCTTTGGCTGCAAAACCCATTGGAGCAGGACTGGCTGGTTTCCTGGAGGTGCGTGACTAGATCATAGAATCAGAGAATCACAGAGCTGGAAGGGACCACAGAAGTCATCTAGTCCAGCCCCTAGAGCATCCCTGACAAGCCGCTGCTTGAAGACTGCCAGTGAGGCAGCCACCTCCCTATCTAGCTGATTCCACTGTTGAATAACTCTTACTGTAAGAACGTTTTCCCTAATATCCAGCAGATACCCTCCCACCCTTCATTTCAGCCCATTCCTGTGAGTCCTCTCCTTTGCTGCCAACAGGGACAGCTCCCTGCCCTCCTCCCCTAAGGGACAGCCCTTCAAAGACTCAAAAAGAGCAATCCTGTCCAATGTTCCCTCTAGGCTGAGTTAGTGTGAGCTAGCTCACAATGTCTTAGCCTCCAGCTCACCCATTTGTGTCTGAGCTCAGGAAAAATGGCCCTGGAGCAAACTAATTGATGCAAGAGCTCCCAACTTTAATGCCAGCAGCTCCCAAAGTGAAATTTTTGCTCACAAGACTCCACAGCTGAGAGGGAACGCTGATCGTGCCCCTCCCCCCCACCTTCTCTTCTCCAGACGGGACCTTCCCATGTTCTGCACACTTCCAGATATTGTGGGGTGCACTTGAAGGGCCTCACAGTGGAATAGCAGGGGGCGCTCAGTAGGGTTGCCAACTCCAGGTTAGAGAATCCCTGGAGATTTTTTGGGGGGGGTGGGGAGCCTGCACAGGGTTTTGGGAGGGGAAGACTCTCAGCAGGGGAGAATGCCCTCATGTCCAGCTGCAATTCTGGAAGACTCCAGACCCCACCTGCAGGTTGGCAAGGCCTGCTAATGCTGAGTATTGCTGATGGGGGAGGTCTTGGCATTTTTAGGGGCCTCGGAACCCCCCCCACACACACACACACACACAAACATTGTTCCTTTGAACTGCTGCACAGAGCTTAAAATGCTTGGGGATCTTTAGCTTGGAGAAATGTCGACTGGGGTGACATGATAGAGGTTTACAAGATTATGCCTGGGATAGAGACGGTGGAGAAAGAATTACTTTTCTCCCGTTCTCACAATACAAGAACTCGTGGGCATTCATTGAAATTGCTGAGCAGTCAAGTTAGAAGGGATAAAAGGAAGTCCTTCTTCACCCAAAGGGTGATTAACATGTGGAATTCACTGCCACAGGAGGTGGTGGCAGCTACAAGTATAGCCAGCTTCAAGAGGCAATTGGATAAGCATCTGGACCGGAGGTCCATCAGTGGCTATTAGCCACAGAGTATTGTTGGAACTCTATCTGGGGCAAGTGATGCTCTGTATTCTTGGTGCTTGGGGGGGGGGCACAGTGGGAGGCTTCTAGTGTCCCGACCCCACTGGATCTCCTGACAGCACCTGGGGTTTTTTACCCACTGTGTGACACAGAGTGTTGGACTGGATGGGCCATTGTCCTGATCCAACATGGCTTCTCTTATGTCTGGGGCAGTGATGCTCTGTATTCTTGGTGCTTGGGGGGGAGCACAGTGGGAAGGCTTCTAGTGGTGGACCTCCTGATGGCACCTGGGTTTTTTGGCCACTGGTTGACACAGAGTGTTGGGACTGGAGGGGCCATTGGCCTGATCCAACAGGGCTTCTCTTATGTGACACAGAATGTTGGGCTGGATGGGCCATTGGTTTGATCCGACAGGTCTTCTCTTATATTCTTATGTCCTCTTATAGCCACAGAGCAGCTGCCCAACCCTCCCAACCCCCGCTGGCCAGCTCGAGTGTTTCTTCCATTTTGCCCTGTGCACCGTTTGCAGCAGCCGTCACCTCCTCATGCATCCGGGGACCTCAGCCATCGCCTAGACCTAGTGGGTGCCCCAATTAAGAAGCTGGCCTCCCAGGAGGCATCCCACAAGACATGACATGTGGTTGTCTTTCTGCAGACAGGCCCCTCCCCACTGGCAGGCATCCATGCTGCAAAAGCAGCCCCATCCACTCCAGCTTTCTGCTCTGTGTTCTCAGTCACCTCTAAGGGTGCCGAGTTCCCCCTCCTCCCCGCTACCAGCTGGTGACGGGTTTGGGTTTTTTTGCCAGATCCAGGTTGGGAAATTCCTGGAGAGTTGGAGGGGGATCCTGGGAGGACACTGCTAGAAAGACCACCCTCCAAAGCCCCCTTTTGCTCCAGCGGGAACTGGAGAGTGCACATTGCAGCCCATTGGCTCTCATTTGATGGTATCTTTTGGACCAAAAGAGCCCCGTGATGCAGAGTGTTAAAGCCGCAGTCCTGCAGTCAGAGCCCTCTGCTCACGGCCTGAGTTTGATCCCAGCGGAAGCTGGGTTCAGGTAGCCGGCTCCAGGTTGACTCAGCCTTCCATTCTTCCGAGGTCGGTCAAAGGAGTCCCCAGCTTGCTGGGGGGGAAAGTGGAGAGGACTGGGGAAGGCAATGGCAAACCACCCCGTAAAAAGGACTGCCGTGAAAACGTTGTGAAAGCAGCGTCACCCCAGAGTCGGAAACGACTGGCGCTTGCACAGGGGAACTTCCCTTTTCCTTTCCTTTGCACCAAAACAGGAAGGTTTCGTAACAGTCATATTTTTCAGGACATCTTCGCCTGGCCACGACACAAGGTGATACTCCACAATGTTCTAAGGCCTTGCGTCAATTGACTGAAGCTACAAAACTCCTTTTTTTCATAACTGATAGAATCATAGAGTTGGAAGGGACCAGGAAGTCCATCCACAGGTCACAGAGGCCAAGGCCTTCCCTTAGAATCATAGAGTTGGAAGGAAGGGATCTTTAGTTGTTCCAGCTTATCTATTTATTTCTTAAAACGTAGTGCCCGGAACTGAGCACAACCCTCTAGGTGAGCTCTAAAAACAGAGTCCTTCATTGATTAACTAATTGTCTTATTATGGTCCATAATATAAACCTACCCGCACAAGGATTGCTTGACCACTGAAGAAGGCTGGTTGCAATACGTCCTACTAGTGTGTATTGTATGCTTTTATTCTAGATTGTGACTTCATGGAGTAGAAGTCCCTGGGGGAATGGGGGGGGGGATATTTGTGAGTTTCCTGCATTGTGCAGGGGGTTGGACTAGACGGCCCTGGAGGTCACTTCCGATTCTGTGATTCTAGGATTCGAAGGGAAGGCCTTGGCCCCTTTGCCCTGTTGTTGGCCCTCCAGAGGAACTGATTTATGTGTGTGATACAGCACAACCACTAGTTTGTGTTAATAATCCTTTTCCACGGTTTCATTTGGAGTCTGCTTAACCATCTCTCTGGACAGCAGGATGCTCACATTCCTGAGACAGATGGGGAATATCAAAGATTTCAGGTTTTCACGGCTGGTAACATCATTAGGGTTTGTAGAATCTTTCGGGATCAAGTGCCGTGTTCTACTGGAGAAAGTTTTCCTTCCAGACGTTTCATTCTCAGCTGCGGAGAACATCCTCAGTGGCGTTGCAGCCGGAGCAGGCGCTCAGACCTTCTTGGCTGCTGTGCATTGAGTGGGGCCAGGGCTCCAGCCTAGAAATAGCAGCTCTCCAGCAGCCCTGGACCCACTCAATGCACAGCAGCCAAGAAGGTCAGAGCGCCTGCTCCGGCTGCAACGCCACTGAGGATGTTCTCCGCAGCTGAGAACGAAACGTCTGGAAGGAAAACTTTCTCCAGTAGAACACGGCACTTGAGCCCGAAAGATTCTACAAACCCTAAAGATGGGGAATATTCTGGCAGGCTGCACCACACTCACATTTGGCCCTGGTATTTTGCCCCATTTAAACAACAGGTCTGCGCAGCTGCCCAAACCTGTTCGTATTCTGTTAGCTGTGTTGAGGCACAGTAAAGCACCATATTGCACACCAACCCCAGCACTATAGACCAGCCCTAGCATCTAGGTCAGAGGTGTCAAACATGTGGCCCTGGGGGCTGAATCAGCCCCTCCCCCCCACAGGGGGCTCCTATCAGGTCCCCGAGCAACTGGCTGTCACTTTCCTGCTCGCTCTCTCTCTCTCTTGCTTCCTTCTGCATCTCAGCTTGCTCAATCGCACAAGAGCTACAGAGCAAAACCTTGATTTTCTCCATTGGCTGAGGCTCCTCCCTTGGGAAGGAAGGGAGACAGCAAAGCTTGTTTTTTCCAGTTTCTATCACACAACAGAGCTACTGAGCCAATCCTCTCTTCCTTCCTCCTCCTGGTCCCCTAGAGAAGGAAGGAAGGAAAGAGCCAAAGTTTCCTTTGCCCAGTTCCCTGGATCACATGGGAGAGATACAAAGAAAGCACCTTTAAGATAATGAATTGATATCCTGCCCTCCACTCCAAATCTCAGAGTCTCAGAGCGGCTCACAATCTCTTTACCTTCCTCCCCCACAACAGACACCCTGTGAGGTGGGTGGGGCTGAGAGGGCTCTCCTAGAAGCTGCCCTTTCAAGGACAGAGGCTCAGAGCGGCCTACAATCTCCTTTCCCTTCCTCTCCCACAACAGACACCCTGAGAGGTGGGTGGGGCTGAGAGGGTTCTCCCAGCAGCTGCCCATTCAAGGACAACCTCTGACAGAGCTATGGCTGATCCAAGGCCATGCTAGCAGGTGCAAGTGGAGTAGTGGGGAATCAAACCTGGTTCTCCCAGATAAGAGTCAGTGCAATTAACCACTACACCAAACTGGCTCTCCTAAGAAGAAGATATTGGATTTGTATTCTGCCCTCCACTCTGAATCTCAGAGACTCGGAGTGGCTTACAATCTCCTTTACCTTCCTCCCCCACAACAGATGCCCTGTGAGGTGGGTGGGGCTGAGAGGGCTCTCCCAGCAGCTGTCCTTTCAAGGACAACTCCCACGAGAGCTCTGACAGACTCAAGGTGATTCCAGCAGCTGCAGGTGGAGGAGTGGGGAATCAAACCAGGTTCTCCCAGATAACAGTCTGCACACTTAACCACGACACCAAACTGGCTCTCACAGCAGCTGCCCTTTCAAGGATAACTCCTACAATAGCTATGGCTTGACCCAAGGCCCTTCCAGCAGCTGCAGGTGGAGTGGGGAATCAAACCCGGTTCTCCCAGATAAGAGTCCGCATACTTAACCACAACACCAAACTGGCTCTCTTTAAGAGCAAGTGCTAACGTTTTAAGCATGTTTTAAGGGTTTTTTTAAAAATTATGTTTCTCTGTGGCCCTTAGAAAATTGTGTCTCTGCTACCTAATCTTAAATAGGTATGCACGTGGCCTGGTCCAACCTGACTTGGTGTGGCCCAACAAGGTCTCATTTACATCAGATCCGTCCCTCACACCAAATGAGTCCAACGCCCCTGAACTAGGTGTTGTAGCAGACATACCCCAAGTTGTGTAAGTCGCACGCCATTAAGGTAGCTCTTCAGTTCACAAGATTGTTATTGAGATGGAAAGAGGAAAGAGGAATCTTCTGCTGATGTCTTCAGACACTTCTGACGCCCTGACTCAGGACCCGTTGTTAAGCTGGGAACCTGGTCTTGACAACCCGCTTGCTCTAGCTAGAGGGACATCTTGGTTCCTTCTGTCACTGGTTCTGCTCAGGATTAGGAAATGGTTGCTTTGGAGGATGGAGTAAAAGCCCAGCAGGTATTCTTTTGCATGTTAGGCCACGCCCCCAGATGTTACCACACCATTGTTTCACACGGCTTTTTTGTAGAAAAAGCCCATCAGGAACTCATTTGCATATTAGGCCACCCCCCTGACATCACCATTGTTTCGCAAGGCCATTTTAGAGAGAGAGTCCATCCGGAACTCATTTGCATATTAGGCCACCCCCCCTGACATCACCATTGTTTTGCACAGGCCATTTTAGAGAGGAAAGTCCATCCGGAACTCATTTGCATATTAGGCCACATCCCCTGACACCAAGCCAGTGAGAACTGCATTCCTATGCATTCCTACTCAAAAAAAGCCCTGGTCACTGAGGAAAGTGCTTGTGGGGGGGTGTTCCCAGGCTTCCCTTGGAGTAGGTTGTGTGCACCCCCATCACACTTGGGGGCTGAGGGTGACCTGTCCTTGCGGCTCCTCTCTTCCTCAGTAGGCCAAATTTCTGGCCTCCCCCTCCTCCCATTCCTTCAGGCCTCCATCAACAATACCTCTGAGCACTGGGGGGGTGGGGGGAGGGAACTGGGGTTTGCAAGAAAGACCCATCCTCAAAGGCCTGGAGTTTGCTCCTAAGCCCGACCCTGCAGAACCCGCTTGGATCTTCTGTCCCAGCAAAGGTTGCCAAGGAGAGACAGTTTGGTGTAGTGGTGAAGTGTGCAGACTCTTATCTGGGAGAACCTGGTTTGATTCCCCACTCCTCCACTTGCACCTGCTGGAATGGCCTTGGGTCAGCCAGAGCTCTGGCAGAGGTTGTCCTTGAAAGGGCAGCTGCTGTGAGAGCCCTCTCCAGTCCCACCCACTTCACAGGGTGTCTGTTGTGGGGGGAGAAGATAAAGGAGATTGTAAGCTGCTCTGAGACTCTTCGGAGTGGAGGGCGGGATATAAATCCAGTATCTTCATCTACCTTACAGGGTGTCTGTTGTGGGGGAGGAAGGGAAAGGAGATTATGAGCCGCTCTGAGACTCTTCGGAGTGGAGGGCGGGATATAAATCCAATGTCTTCATCTACCTCACAGGGTGTCTGTTGTGTGGGAGGAAGGTAAAGGAGATTGTGAGCCCCTCTGAGACTCTTCGGAGTGGAGGGCGGGATATAAATCCAGTATCTTCATCTACCTCACGGGGTGTCTGTTGTGGGGGAGGTAGGGAAAGGAGATTGTGAGCCGCTCTGAGACTCTTCGGAGTGGAGGGCGGGATATAAATCCACTATCTTCATCTACCTCACAGGGTGTCTGTTGTGGGGGAGGAAGGGAAAGGAGATTGTGAGCTGCTCTGAGACTCTTCGGAGTGGAGGGCGGGATATAAATCCAGTATCTTCACCTACCTCACGGGGTGTCTGTTGTGGGGGAGGAAGGGAAAGGAGATTGTGAGCCGCTCTGAGACTCTTCGGAGTGGAGGGCGGGATATAAATCCAATATCTTCATCTACCTCACAGGGTTTTCCCTGTTGTTGAGGAAGGGAAAGGAGATTATGAGCCGCTCTGAGACTCTTTGGAGTAGAGGGTGGGATATAAATCCAATATCTTCATCTACCTCACAGGGTGTCTGTTGTGGGGGAGGAAGGGAAAGGAGATTGTGAGCTGCTCTGAGACTCTTCGGAGTGGAGGGCAGGATATAAATCCAATATCTTCATCTACCTCACAGGGTGTCTGTTGTGGGGGAGGAAGGGAAAGGAGATTGTGAGCCGCTCTGAGAAGGGCGGGGAAGAGGCCTAGAGCAGCTTTGTCTTTGTGCAGGAAGAAGAAGAAGAAGAAGAAATGAAGCTGCCTTCTACTGACTCAGACCCTCAGTCCATCCAAGTCAGTCTTGCCTACTCAGACTGGCATGGCTCTCCAGGGTCTCCAGCTGAGGTTTTCACGCCTACTTGCCTGGACTCTTTATAGTTGGAGATGCCGGGGATTGAACCTGGGACCTTCTGCTTACCAAGCAGATGCTCTACCACTGAGCCACAGCCCCATTCATGGCTCTCCAGGGTCTCCAGCTGAGGTTTTCACACCTACTTGCCTGGACCCTTTTTAGTTGGAGATGCCGGGGATTGAACCTGGGACCTTTTGCTTACCAAGCAGATGCTCTACCACTGAGCCACAGCCCCATTCATGGCTCTCCAGGATCTCAAACTGAGGTTATTCACGCCTACTTGCCAGGACCCTTTTTAGTTGGAGATGCTGGGGATTGAACCTGGGACCTTCTGCTTACCAAACAGATGCTCTACCACTGAGCCACAGCCCCATTCAAGGCTCTCCAGGGTCTCCAGCTGAGGTTTTCCATGCCTACTTGCCTAGACCCTTTTTAGTTGGAGATGCCGGGGATTGAACCTGGGACCTTCTGCTTACCAAGCAGATGCTCTACCACTGAACTACTGCCCCCCCCCAGGAGGAGGAGGAGAAGAATAAGATTGGACTTACACCCTGCCCTTCACTTGGAGTCTCAGCACAGTTTGCCGTCTCCTTCCCTTTCCCCTCCCCACAACAGACACCCTATGAGCAATGTCCCCTCTAAGCGGCAGAGTCTTGTGAGCAAAACTTCTACTTTGTGAGCTCCTGGCATTAAAGCTGTTAGCTGCTGCAGAAATTAGTGTGCTCTGGGGTCATCGTTCCTGAGCTAAGACAAAAATGTGTGAGCTGGAGGCCTCGGCGGGGGAGGGCGGGATATAAAAATAAAGTTATTATTATTATTTTTATTAAAAAGCTGTGAGCTAGCTTCCACCAGCTTAGAGGGAACACTGCCTGTGAGGTAGGTAGGGCTGAGAGAGCTCTCTGACTGAAAACTGCTCTTGAGAGAACAGCTCTTTCTGACAACTCGTGACTGACCCAAGGTCCACCCAGTGATCACAAAGCGGACATCTGAGATGCTTTGCAGTTAGAGTTGTCAATTTCAGGATGGGAAATTCCTAGAGACTGAGGTGGGAGAGGAGGATGGGGCAGTTTGGAGAGAGGTAGTAACTCAACAGGGATGTGAAAACCTCTGAGACTGCTGTTTTCCTCAGAGGAACTGAGCTATGAATTCTGGGAACAATTTGGGATTAGAATAGCCAGCTCCAGTCTGGGAAATTCCCAGAAATTTGAAGGCAGTCCCTACAGAGTGGGGATTTGGGGAGGGAATTCACCTAGAAAAAATCTATGATACACCCTCGAGTCTGCCCCGTGGTAAATCCACTTCCTCTGGGCTAACTGGTTTCTGTTCTCTGGAGATGAAGAAGAAGAATTGCAGATTTATGCCCCACCCTTCTCTCTGAATCAGAGCCTCAGAGTGGCTTACAATCTCCTATATCTTCTCCCCCCACAACAGACACCCTGTGAGGTGGGTTGGGCTGAGAGAGCTCTCCCAGCAGCTGCCCTTTCAAGGACAGGGTCTCAGAGCGGCTCACAATCTCCTTTCCCTTCCTCCCCCACAACAGACACCCTGTGAGGTGAGTGGGGCTGAGAGAGCTCTCCCAGCAGCTGCCCTTTCAAGGACAACCTCTGCCAGAGCTATAGTTGACCCAAGGCCATTCTAGCAGCTCCAAGTGGAGGAGCAGTTTCTCCCAGATAAGAGTCCCAGATAAGAGTCAAACCCAGTTCTCCCAGATAAGAGTCCACACACTTCACCACTACACCAAACTGGCTCTCTGAGTGGTAATCCCAAGAGAGCTGCAGGAACTTTGAGGCTGGCAGGCCTCGGATGCAGGGGAAGACGGAGGGAGGCCCAAGCTAGACAGGGAGGAAAACCCTGGAGGGATTTCCCAGGGGTGGTCCCCCGGCTCTCTGTGAGGTCAGCAGTGATGTCACAGTCCAGGCAGGGGCCCAGAGAGGATGGGCCACTGGTCAGCAGCAGAGGGGAGGAGGAAGATGAAGGAACCCGCCAGGTTGTGAGGGAGCAGAAGAGAAAGGCACCATCTCGCTGGTATGTGCACCCTGGCCTTGGCAAGTGTTGAGACGAAAGGGGCAGCAGACCAGTGGACCCTTGCCACCCCTCACCTCTGCAGCAGCAGCCAGCACCAACACCTGGGGGGAGACGGCCCCCTTCCCTGCTTCTCCCGGCACCTCTGCTCTTTTGGACGGGACCATCCCAACCGGCCTTCTTCGGGCAGCCATGTCTGAGAGCAAAAAGCCCTCCCGGCGGAAAGCCTCCGGCTTCCGCACCATCAAGGTGACCGTGAAGACCCTTCAGCACAAGGAGCAGTTTGATGTCTCCGAGAACATCCTCATTCAGGACTTCAAGCAGCAGATCTCAGAGCGTTTCAGCACCCCCCCGGAGCAGCTGTCGTTGATCTTTGCAGGGGAGATCCTCAAAGACCAGAAGACGCTGCTGCAGCACAAGGTCGGGGATGGAGCCAAAGTCCACCTTTTCATCAAGTCTCAGAGGAGGCCTCCGGGGAACTCAATGCTGCCGCAGAAGAGCAACGCACCCAACATGACCTTCCTGCCACCCCCAAACGGGTTCCTCTCCAAGGAGCTCCCAGAGGCAAGTCTGACCCTACCGGAATGGAGCGGGCAGCCGGTAGACCTCCTGACCTCCTGCCACGAGCTGGTGGCCCAGACCATGGAGAGCCTCTTGCTTCAGATGGTCACCCTGAATCTGGACCCCTCCATCTTGAACAGGAACCCCCTTCTCTTGGGCTTCCTCATCGGGGTCACGGGCATGAACGTCCTGGGCCTGAACGCCGCCGACGTTACTGAGTTTGTGAACGACGCCCAGGACCAGGAGATGACCCGGCAGGAGCTGATCAGCGAGGTGATGCAGCACCCACTGTTGCAGAACCTCTTTGGGGACACGGAGCAGGTCCGGCAAATGATCATGTCCGTCCCTCAAATGCGGCAGCTGGCCGAGCAGAACCCGGAGATCAGCCACATCCTCAGCAACTCCGATTTCCTGCGAGAAATGATCGACGGAGCCACCAGCTCGGCGGTGATGGACGAGATCATCCGGAACCACGACCGGGCCCTCAGCAACCTCGAGAGTGTCCCAGGGGGATACAGCGCCTTGCAGCAGCTCTACAATGACATCGAAGCGCCCGTGCTGAACGCAGTCCAAGCCCAATTCCAGGGCAACTCCTTTGCCCCCCCGGAGAACAAGCCCTCTTCTGGAGGGACCACGCCCTCGGCCAGGACGGAGAACAGAGAGCCTTTGCCAAACCCCTGGGCTCCCCAGTCCAATAGCAGCGGGGACAATTTCTGTAATGGTGACATCAGCGGTGCCGGCAACGGGGCAGGACAGAGCTACATCTTGCTGGCCTTAGGTCCTGGCGTGAGACCGGGAATCAGCAAGTCCGAGAACATCCAGAATATGGTCAACCAGCTCACAGAGAACCTGGAGTTCATGCAGAACATGTCCGGTGCACTCTCTGATCCTGACGGCCCCACGCAGGCCTTCCTCGCTCACTGCAACTCTTCCTCGTGCCACGAAATCCCGCCCTCTCAAGGCTGGGTGCAGCAGCTGCCCCCCAAGCTGGCCAAGTCGGAGGCTGCAGCCCTCCTGAACAACCCCCGAGCGCTGCAGGCCCTGCTCCAGATGCAAACGGGCCTCCTGACCCTCATGCGGGAAGTCCCGGATTTCCTCCAAACCTTGTCTGACCCAGACGTAGAGCCTGAAAGCATGGAGGACTCGGACGAGGGAGAGAGCCTGTCCTCGGATGAGGGGAGCCTCCTCTCCGGGGATGAGAGCCTGGAGCTGGCCAGCGAGGGGTCCGGAGGGGACGAAGACGAGTCCATGGAGCAGCAAGGCCCCGAGGCCCAGTACGAGACCCAGCTGCAGCAGCTGAGCACCATGGGCTTCCCCAACCGAGAACAGAACCTGCAGGCCCTAATTGACACAGAAGGAGATATCAGTGCCGCCATTGAGAAGCTAACCCATACCGACGCCTCCTAGCCACAGAGTTACCTTTGCCTCTTGTAGGGTCACCTGACACACTAAAGTCAGCATGGTGGATATTAACCATGGTGTGCACACCTGGCTGCTTTGCTGAGGCCAAGACCTGCCTGGGGGTGAGAACAGCTGGGCTGGGGGGGGCAGGCCGGGCCAGAGGCCAAACGCAGATAAAACATCCCCAGAGATGCTCGAGGGCCGCTCAAGGAACGAGCTTGTGTTGCCTGGTCACCCCAGGCGGGGGCAGAGGGGCTTATCCTGAGTTGCTCTTTGTGGGGGGAGCACAGATTCCTGGCTAGATTCTTCTGGATCCCATCCCCCGGGGGCCTTGGAAATGGAGCGCTGGGGAGGCGCACTCGACTGCTGCTAGGGGTGCCAATCCCCAGGTGGGGGCAGGGGAACCCCCAGTTTGGAGGCCCTCCCCCCGCTTCAGGGTCATCAGAAAGCAGGGGAGGGGAGGGGCGGAAATGTCTGCTGGGCACTCCATTATTCTCTTTGGAGACTGATTCCCTTAGGGCAGGGGTGGCCAACGGTAGCTCTCCAGATGTTTTTTGCCTACAACTCCCATCAGCCCCAGCCAGCATGGCCAATGGCTGGAGCTGATGGGAGCTGTAGGCAAAACAACATCTGGAGAGCTACCGTTGGCCCCCCTGCCATAGGGTACAATGGAGAATTGATCAGCAGGTTCCTGGGGCTTGTGGAGGGGGGGTGTTTTTTTGAGAGAGGCACCAAATATGCAGCATAGCATCCAGTCTGTCTCCTCAAAACACCCCCTAAGCTTCAAAAAGTTTGGACCAGGGGGTTTAATTCTACGAGCCCCCAAAGAAGGTGCCCCTGTCCTTCATTATTTCCAGTGGAGGGAAGGCATTGGGTGATGGCCAGAACTCCCTTTGGAGTTCAATGATGCTTGTCACACCCTTGCTGCTGGCTCCACCCCCAATGTCTCCTGGCTCCACCCCAATGTCTCCTGGCCCCACCCCCAAAGTTCCCAGATATTTCTTGAATTGGACTTGGCAACCCTAACTGTCGCGCCCCATCCCAATTCTTAGCTTGGGGACAGAAATCGCCTTGGGCTCCTTGACAGCGCTTGGGGGGGAGAGCTTTGTCCCCAAGGCCTGGGAGGAGGAGGAGGAGGGGGAGGAGGAGGCCTTCTTCCAGCCTCAGTTCTTCTAGTTGGGAGACTGCTGGGCTCAGGGTTGCCAACCTGCAGGTAGGGCCTGGAGCTCTCCCAGAATTAGACATGATCTCCCAGGTGACGGAGACCAGTTTCACTGCAGAAATGGCAGGTTCTGGGCGGAGCTCTGCAGTATCCCATGCCTACCTAGAATGTTCCTCAAGCTCCGACCCCAGATCTCCAGGAACCTTCCAACATAAAGTTGGCATCCCTAACTTTTTTTCCTCTGGAGCTTTGGAGGTGCAGACTTTGGGTCAACATTATAAGGCTGTCAACCTCCAGGTGGGATCGGGTTGCCAATCCCCAGGTGGGGGCAGGGGACCCTCTGGTATGGAGGCCCTCCCCCCACTTCAGGGTCATCAGAAAGCAGTGGGGGGGAGGGAAATGTCTGCTGGACACTCCATTATGCCCTATGGAGGCCGATTCCCATAGGGTATAATGGAGAATTGATCCGTGGATATTTGGGGCTTGGGGGGGGGCTTTTTTTTTTAGATAGAGGCACCAAATTTGTGGCATAGCATCTGGTGCCTCTCCTCAAAACACCCCCCTCCCAATGTTTCAAAAGGATTGGGCCAGGGGGTCCAATTCTGTGAGCCCCCAAAGAAGGTGCCCCACTCCTTCATTATTTCCAATGGAGGGAAGGCATTTAAAAGGTGTGCGGTCCCTTTAAATGTGATGACCAGAATGCCCTGTGCAGTTCAGTTACGCTTGTCACAACCTGGCCCCTGGCTCCACCCCAAAGTCTCCTGGCTCCACCCCCAAAGTCCCCAGGTATTTCTTGAACTGAACCTGGCAACCTTGAATCTTCAGCTCGCCTGGAAAACATGGCTGCTTCGGGGGGTGGACCGAGGTCTCTCCCCTCCCCAGGCCCCACCCCCCAACCTCCAGGGATTTCCCCACCCCAGAGCCAGCAACCTGGGAACGGTCACTGCTGTGGGCTTCCTCCCTCCGCCCCATTTTGAAGGGGCAGCTTATTCATCGAGTTGAATGGGAGAGGGACTCAGGGGGTCACCTCCACTTGGGAATCCCCCCCCCCCCCCGCTTTTCTGGGGTCAGGATTTTGTCTCCCCTCCCAGAGTCGGCTGCTGCTGCTTCCTCTGCAGGTGCCTTTGGGGTCCTCAACTTTGTCTCAGTTTGGGAGGCGAGACGTGAAGGGCTTGGCTCTCAGCATCAAACCACAAAATACGGGGGGTTTGCTTGTTTGCACTGCTTTGCTCATGTCCAGGCCTTGAATTCAGCAGGAGCTCACAGGAGCACAGCTCCTGATCCTTTCTGAGGGTTCCCCCTCTCCCTCCCCACCTACCTTGTCCATTGAATAGGAGGTGCAGCTGCATAACAATCCCTGGATTAGGGGAGCGGGCAGCCAGCCAGCCACCAGGGGCTTTGCCACACCTCCAGCAGCTCTCATTAACCCCTGGAGAAGCCCACCCAGACCACTCTTTCTCCACTTCTTATGTGATTTTGGGTGGCGGGGGGCTAGCTGGCCTCTTGACTGTGTGTGTGGGGGGGGACGAAGGAGAGCCCCAGGCGAATAAGGCCAGCTTGGGCTGGCTGGATCTCTATCCAACCCAAGCAGGCCTCGCTCGCCTGGGGCTCTCCTTTTTTGCATCAGGTTGCTTTTGGCTGGAGGGGCATATGCTAATGAGCGCCACCACCTCTTTTTCTACAAAATGACCGCTGCTCATGTCCCCTGAAGTGACACAGCTGGGATGACCAACTCTAGGTTGGGACATTAGCAGGGAGGGGCTGCGGCTATTCGGTAGAGCTTCCGCTTAGCAGGCTCCAGACCCGGCCAGCATCTCCTGGCAAAAGGACCAGGCAGCAGCGGATGAGAAAGACCCTGGGGAGAGAGCGGCTGCCAGTCTGAGCAGGCAAGACTGACTGTGGCGGACCCCAGGGGGGCCTGCTTCAGTAGAAGGCAGCATCGGGGATGTTCAGCTTCTCTCACCTTGGAAACCCTCCGGGGGGCTTAATTTGGCTGCAACTTGGTGGCATTTTCCACCTGCAAAAAAATAGAGGGAAAGAGGCCTGGCTTGGTTTTCTCTGGGGACAAAACACATTGTTTGGGGATGGGGGGACTTGCTACTCTGGCCTTGTGCTGGACCAGCCGTTAGCCGGAGAGGTTTCCACTTTGGAGCCCAGGCAAGGTCACGGGGCTGTGTAGAAGGCTCCACCCTCAGAAGCTGAGGACTCCAGAGCAGGGGCAGTCAAACGGCGGCTCAGGAGCAAAATGTGGCACTTCCCCACATATTATGTGGCTCTCAAGGGTCCCACCACTCTGTTGGTCAGCTTGGAAAAGGTTTTCGTCTATTCAAATCACTGTTCCAAGCCATGCCAACTGGCAGCTTGCAGAATGCATTCAAAGATAAAGTTGCTTCCTTTCCCCCTCCCTATCTATTTCCCTCCCTCCATTCCTTCCTTCCTTTCTTCCTCCCTTCCTCCCTCCCTCCCTTCCTTCCTCCCTTCCTTCCTTCCCCCCTTCCTTCCTTCCTTCCTTCCTTCCTTCCTTCCTTCCTTCCTTCCTTCCTTCCTTCCTTCCTTCCTTCCTCCCTCCCTCCCTTCCTCCCTCCCTCTTTCCCTTCCTCCCCCTCCCTCCCTCTCTCCCTTCCTTCCTTCCTTCCTTCCTTCCCCCTTCCCCCTTCCCCCTTCCTTCCTTCCCTCCCCCTTCCTTCCCCCCTTCCTTCCTTCCTTCCTTCCTTCCTTCCTTCCTTCCTTCCTTCCTTCCCCCCTTCCTTCCTTCCTTCCTTCCTTCCTTCCTTCCTTCCTTCCTTCCTTCCTTCCTTCCTTCCTTCCCCCCTTCCTTCCTTCCTTCCTTCCTTCCTTCCTTCCTTCCTTCCTTCCTCCCTCCCTCCCTCCCTCCCTTCCTGTCTTGCAGCTCTCAGACGTCTGGCATTTACTCTCTCTGGCTCTTACATTAAGCCAGTTTGGGCACCCCTGATCTTGATGCCTCTTGGGGGCTTTCCCCTCCTCAAGGTTGGTGCCGCAACTTCACTCCACCCAGTGATGCAGTGATGGTGTGGTTGGTGGACACCACAGCTCCTGAGCCCTTTGGTTTGTCAAAAAGTGTGGGGCGATGAAACATTTGGGCAGAGAGAGCACTAGTGAAAGGAAACACAATGGAAATCTGAGCAGACATGGGGGAGAAAGCCCTTTATTGTGACTTTTCGGTGAGAGTGGTGAAGAGATGTCGCTTCTCCGTGACCCTCCGCCCAGGCAATGCTGCTCAGTGAAGCTCTTCTGGGTTCGGAAGGAGCTCCCATGAATGACCTCTGCAGGTCTGGGGCGACTCTTTGCAGATATAAATGCTTGCTTCTCCTGCCACTTAGAGGCCACGGTTAGTAGAGTTCGATCTCAGGATGCCGCTGGAGTGGAGTTTCGTCCTAGTTGCATGGATGACTTTTCAGGATCAAGGACAGCTGTTCAGAAGGGAGGGCCCCCCCCCCCTTATCTAGGCCTGGCTCTTGCCTTTCATGGAAGAGAGCACAGATCTGGCTGAGTGTCCAGGAAGTCATACGTGCCTCCTGCGGGAGGGGGTAGTGCCCACCTGGACCTTTTTTTGTAGCAGGAACATATGAACATGAAGCTGCCGTCTACTGAATCAGACCCCCCTGGGTCCACCAAAGTCAGCCTTGTCTACTCAGACTGGCAGCGGCTCTTTCTCCAGGGTCTCCAGCTGAGGTTCTTCACGCCTGCTTGCCTGGACCCTTTTTAGTTGGAAATGCCGGGTATTGAACCTGGGACCTGCTTACCAAGCAGATGCTCTGCCACTGAGCCACAGCCCCATTCATGGCTCTCCAGGGTCTCCAGCTGAGGTTTTTCAGGCCTACTTGCCTGGACCCTTTTTAGTGGGAGAATGCCGGGGATTGAACCTGGGACCTTCTGCTTACCAAGCAGATGCTCTGCCACTGAGCCACAGCCCCATTCATGGCTCTCCAGGGTCTCCAGCTGAGGTTCTCCACCCCTACTTGCCTGGACCCTTTTGAGTTGGAGATGCCAGGGATTGAACCTGGGACTTTCTGCTTACAAAGCAGATGCTCTGCCACTGAGCCACAGCCCCATTCATGGCTCTCCAGGGTCTCCAGCTGAGGTTTTTCACGCCTACTTGCCTAGACCCTTTTTAGTTGGAGAATGCCGGGGATTGAACCTGGGACCTTCTGCTTACCAAGGAGATGCTCTACCACTGAGCCACAGCCCCATTCATGGCTCTCCAGGGTCTCCAGCTGAGGTTTTTCACGCCTACTTGCCTAGACCCTTTTTAGTTGGAGAATGCCGGGGATTGAACCTGGGACCTTCTGCTTACCAAGCAGATGCTCTGCCACTAAGCCATTGTCCCTCCCTTTGCATATTAGGCCACACCCTTTGCATATTAGGTCACACACCCCTAATGTAACCAATCTTCCTGGAGCTTTCAGGAGGCCCTGCACAAAGAGCTCTGTAAGCTCTTGGAGGATTGGCTACATCAGGGGTGCATGGCCTAATATGCAAAGGAGTTCCTGCTACAGAAAAAGCCCTGGTGCCCACCACTTTGGAAGAAGGAGCCCTGATGAGACCCCTGTAGGAGAAGTTGTCCCTGGTTGACCTCAGGGATGACCACCCAGCGGACCACGTCCCTTGTGGGTGCAGCGGACCTCAGCAGACGGTGGCTACAGGCAGCCTTGGAGGAGGAGATGGGTCATCTGGAACCCTTGTGGGGCAGATTCAAGCCTGTGCTTTGGTCACAATGAGCATTGATCTTTACCAGGAGAATGACAGATGTCATCTCCATCCCCTGCTGGTTCTCCTGGATCTTGGCCTTCTGCAATAACATCTTCCTGGAGAGAAGGGTTGGGCTGAGAGAAGAGCCGCTGTGCTTTCTGTAGTCCCACACGGACCGTTCCCACAATGACTGGCCAGTTCCATAAGGTGGCATTAAGGGGTGCTGCTTTGCCCCCACGGTATTCATGCCAAAGGGTCCCATGGGGATCCGTCCTGCCCACCATCCTGCTTCCAAAGTCCTGCACAGGACCCTGGAGAGAGCCAGCTGTGCTCCAGGGGTTACGGGCGTGCAGGGCCGGTGCCGGGGTTTTGGTTCCCCAGGCCAGCCGCCCACTAGTGCTCCCCCAGAAATTTAGAAAACAGAGAATTGTAGGAGAAATGAAGAAACTTTAAACTATTTACATTGTTAATTTACAGTTTTTTAATTTTAAATTTTATTTTTGTTTTTAAAAAAATGTGAAATTAAGCAATAAAAATCATAAGAATACTACTTGATCCTTTTAGCGGGAGGTGCCAGGGACAAGTCCTTGTGCATGCGAGAAAGATGCTCTGCTACGCAGCTGGGGCTCCCACCCCGTGGCTCATTGAAAGCAGAGCAGGAAGGAGGAGCAGACAACTTCAACAGCAGCCAGTTTTTAGAAACTGTCATTGGCTCTTCTTCAGCTTTTACAATTGGTTAATTCACCTCTGCCAGGCTCCAAGAAGGGCCCAGCACAGGCGCTGTTCATGGGGGAAGGCAGGCTCCAAGGGGCACACCCGCTGCATGGCCCTAGGAAACCACCTACTTGGCCTTCTCCCATGCCCTGGCCATGCGAGTGTGGACTCTAACCTGGGAGAAACGGGTTTGATTCCCACCCCCTCCTCTCCACCTGCACCTGCACAGTGACCTTAGGCCACTTCCGGTTCTCTCAGAGCTGATCCTCACAAGGGCCGTTTCTGTCACAGCTCTCTCAGCCCCACCTACCTCACAGGGTCTCTGTTGTGGGGAAAGGAAGGAAAGGAGAATGTAAACCCTTCGGAGTCTCTGAGTGAAGGGCAGGGCAGAATCCTAGAATCATAGAGCTGGAAGGGACCTCTGGGGTCCTCTAGTCCAGCCCCCTGCACAATGCAGGAAACTCACAAAGACCTCCCCCTAAATCCACAGGATCTTCATTGCTGTCAGATGGCCATCCAGTCTCTGTTGAAAAACCTCCAAGGAAGGAGAGCCCACCACCTCCCAAGGAGGAAGCCTGTTCCACTGAGGAACCACTCTAAACTCACAAACCCCCCCCCCCCCCCTAAATCCACAGGATCCTCATTGCTGTCAGATGGCCATCTAGCCTCTGCTTAAAAACCTCCAAGGCAGGAGAGCCCACCACCTCCCGAGGAAGCCTGTTCCACTGAGGAATCGCTCTAACGGTCAGGAAGTTCTTCCTAATGTTGAGCCAGAAACTCTTTTGATTTAATTTCAGCCCATTGGTTCTGGTCCTACCTTCTGGGGCCACAGAAAACAATTCCACACCATCCTCTCTAGGACAGCCCTTCGAGTATTTGAAGATGGTGATCCCATCACCTCTCAGCTGCCAGTGGGTTGAAATTAAATCAATGGGTTGAATGGGTTGAAATTAAATGGTAGGTGGGGCTTTCAGATGGCAATCTGAAAGCACTGAGGATTCTGTGAATTTAGGGGAGGTGTTTGTGAGTTTCCTACATTGAGCAGGGGGTTGGACTAGATGACCCTGGAGGTCCCTTCCAACTCCAGGATTCTATGTTGGATCAGGCCAGTGGCCCACCCAGTCCAACACTCTGTGTCACACAGTGGCCAAAAAAACCCAGGTGCCATCAGGAGGTCCACCAGTGGGGCCAGGACACTAGAAGCCCTCCCACTGTGCCCCCCACAAGCACCAAGAATACAGAGCATCACTGCCCCAGACATAAGAGAAGCCATGTTGGATCAGGCCAATGGCCCATCCAGTCCAACACGCTGTGTCACACAGTGGCCAAAAATCCCAGGTGCCATCAGGAGGTCCATCAGTGGGGCCAGGACACTAGAAGCCCTCCAGCTGTGCCCCCCCCAAGCACCAAGAATACAGAGCATCACTGCCCCAGACATAAGAACATGTTGGATCAGGCCAGTGGCCCATCCAGTCCAACACTCTGTGTCACACAGTGGCCAAAAAACCCCAGGTGTAGCGGTCTCAGAAGTGCTTCCCCAAGAACAGTCGTGTGACTCCTTCACGGATCAGCTTTGTTTTCACCCCGTAAATGATGGGGTTTAGCATGGGGGGGACTATCACATAAAGATTGGCCAGCAGGATGTGGACATGGCGGGGGATCTGGTGGCCAAACCGGTGAGTGAAAAAGGAGAAGAAAGCTGGGGTGTAGAACATCAGTATGACACAGATGTGAGAGCCGCAGGTGTCCAGGGCTTTGTGGCGGGCTTCTTTGGTTGGGAGCTGGAAGATGGCACGGATGATCAGGGTGTAGGACACACCAATGAGCACAGAGTCGACCCCCAAAGTGGACAGAGCAGCGGTCAAGCCATACACCACATTTACGGTGATGTCCGCACAGGCCAGGCGCGCCACCCCCATGTGCTCACAGTACGTGTGTGGGATGTCCTCGTGTCCACAATAGGGCAGCCTACGCAAGAGGAACACCAGAACCACCACAGCGGAGAAACCCCGCAGGAAAGCTGCCAGCCCCATCCTCTGGATCACAGAGCGGGTCAGGATGGCCGCATGCCTCAGGGGGTGGCAGATGGCCACGTAGCGGTCAAAGGCCATCGCCAGCAAAATGGCAGACTCGGTGGCAGAGACGAAGTGGATGCAAAACACCTGCGCGAGGCAGGCCCCGAAAGAGATGGCCCTGGAGTGAAACCAGAAGATGCTGAGCGCTTTGGGGACCGTGGTGCAAGACAAGAGCAGGTCGGTGGCTGCAAGCATGGCCAGGAAGACGTACATCGGCTGGTGGAGGCCAGGGTCCAGGGCGATGGCGACCATGAGCACCACGTTGCCCACCAGGGCCATGGCATACATGAGGCACAGCGGGATAGAGAGCCATAGGTGAAATTCCTCCAGGCCTGGGATGCCAAGGAGGAAGAACCACTGAGGAACCGCCAAGCGGCTGTGGTTGGTGGCGGACATGGTGGGATGAGGCTGCTTTGGAAGTTCTCCTTGATGTTGCTCCTCCTTCTGGCCCAAAAGAGGCGATGCAGCCACCTTCTGCACCCCAAGCAGGGAGCTCTTCCTACGCCGGGCACAAAAGCCAGAACCTGAACTTTTCTCGGAAGTTGCTGTGACCTTCTGCTTCCCAGAACTTGAGAGAAATTGTGGGATATT
This sequence comes from Heteronotia binoei, assembly GCF_032191835.1. Lineage (NCBI taxonomy): Eukaryota > Metazoa > Chordata > Lepidosauria > Squamata > Gekkonidae > Heteronotia > Heteronotia binoei. The sequence continues at coordinate 386,321 of NW_026800229.1, read as the reverse complement.
TCAAATCAGTCTTCCGACCTGCCTGCCTTTTGGACTTCGTGAGGGGCTTGGCCGGACGGCTGCTTTCAGTGGGGAATTCCTCAGGCTGGGAGGACGGGACCTTCAAAACAAATCCATACATTTCGTTGGTTTTCTATGACAGCGTTTGTTGTCCCTTTCTTTAAAAAGGTGGAGGGGCATAGGGTTGCCCAGTCTGCATTGGAAAATACCTGGAGACTTTGGGGGTGAATCTGGGGATAAAAGGAAGTACTTCTTCATCCAAAGAGTGATTGACACATGGAATTCACTTCCTTTTATCCATTCTAACCCGACTGCTCAGCAATTTCATTTTCTCCTATTGTGAGAAAGGGAGAAAAGTCCTTCTTTCTCTACTTTCTCCATCCCATGCATAATCTTGTAAACCTCTATCATGTCACCCCTCAGTCAACGTTTCTCCAAGCTAAAGAGTCCCAAGCGTTTCAACCTTTCTTCATAGGGAAAGTGCTCCAGCCCTTTAATCATTCTAGTTGCCCTTTTCTGGACTTTCTCCAATGCTATAATATCCTTTTTGTGGTGCGGTGACCAGAATTGTACACAGTATTCCAAATAAGGCTGCACCATCGATTTATACAGGGGCATTATGATACTGGCTGATTTAAAATCATAGATTTGGAAGGGACCTCCAAGGTCATCTAGTCCAACCCCCTGCACAATGCAGGAAACTCACAAACACCTCCCCCTAAATTCACAGGATCTTCGTTGCTGTCAGATGGCCATCTAGCCTCTGTTTAAAAACCTCCAAGGAAGGAGAGCCCACCACCTCCTGAGGAAGCCTGTTCCACTGAGGAACCACTCTAACGGTCAGGAAGTTCTTTCTAATGTTGAGCTGGAAACTCTTTTGATCTTATTTCAACCGATTGGTTCTGGCCCTACCTTCCGGGGCCACAGAAAACAATTCCACACCATCCTCTATATGACAGCCGTTCAAGTACTTGAAGATGGGGATCATATCACCTCTCAGCCGCCTCCTCTCCAGGCTAAACATTCCCAGCTCCTTCAACCTTTCCTCATAGGACCTGGTCTCCAGACCCATCACCATCTTAGTCGCCCTCCTCTGGACCTGTTCCAGCTTGTCTAGATCCTTCTTAAAACGTGGTGCCCAAAACTGAACACAAGACTCCAGGTGAGGTCTTACCATAGCAGAGTAAAGCGATACCATCACATCACGTTATCTGGATACTATACTTCTATTGATACAGCCGCAAATTGCATTTGCCTTTTTAACCACCGCATCACACTGTTGACTCACGTTCAGCGTAAGGTCCACTAAGACCCCTAGATCCTTTTCACACATACTACTGCTAAGACAAGTTTCCCCCATCCTACTGCTAAGACAAGTCTCTCCTGTTTTCAGTTCCCTTCCTAATAATTCCCAGCATGGTGTTGGCCTTTTTTATTGCAGTGGCATACTATCTCAACATTTTCAGTGAGTTATCTACCATGACCCCAAGATCTCTCTCTTGGACAGTCTCCACACCCCATCAACTTGTATTTATAATTAGGATTTTTGCCCCCAATGTGCATTACTTTGCACTTGCCCACGCTGAACCTCATTTGCCACATTGACACCCACTCACCCAGCCTCAACAGATCCCTTTGGAGTGCCTCACAATCCTCTCTGGTTCTCACCACCCTGAACAATTTAGTGTCGTCTGCAAACCTGGCCACTTCACTGCTTACTCCCAACACCAAATCATTTATGAACAAGTTAAAGAGCATGGGACCCAGTACTGAGCCCTGCGGCATTCCACTGGAGGTGGATGGTGGCTCAGTGATAGAGTATCTGCTTGGTAAGCAGAAGGTCCTAGGTTCGATCCCCAGGATCTCCAACTAAAAAAGGTCCAGGCAAATAGGTGTGAAAAACCTCAGCTTGAGACCCTGGAGAGCCGCTGCCAGTCTGAGAAGACAATACTGACTTTGATGGACAAAGGGTCTGATTCAGTAGAAGGCAGCTTCATATGTTCATATGTTCACTGCTTACCATATTCCACTGCGAAGACTGCCCATTTATACTCACTCTCTGCTTCCCATTAATTAGCCAGCTTTTGATCCACAAGAGGAACTGTCCTTTTATTCCATGACTCTCGAGCTTACTAAGAAGCCTTTGATGAGGAACTTTATCAAAAGCTTTCTGGAAGTCAAGGTAAACAACATCTATCGGGTCTCCTTTGTCCACATGTTTGTTCACCCCCTCAAAGAAATGTAACAGGTTAGTGAGGCAAGATCTTCCCTTGCAGAACCCATGCTGTCTTCCTCAATAACCCGTGTTCATCAATGTGCCTACTCATTCTGTCCTTGATAATGGCTTCTACCAACCTTCCCAGTATTGAAGTCAGACTGACTGGCCTGTAGTTTCCCGGATCTCCTCTAGAACCCTTTTTAAAGATGGGTGTGACATTTGCTACCTTCCAGTCCTCAGGAACGGAGGCAGATTTCAATGAAAGATTACAGATTTTTGTCAGGAAATTCACAAGTTCACCTTTGAGTTCTTTCAGGACTCCAGAGAACTTTTCTCTGTGAATGTGCAGGTTCCTCTCAATCACTGACTTTGGCTAGTAGCCACTGATAGACTCAACCTGCATGAATCTCTCTAATTCCCTTTTGAAAGACGACATGCTCTGGCAGCAAATCTCACATCTGAATTTGTCTCTGTGTCGAGTCGTATTTCCTTTTGTCTGTCCTGAACCTCTGCTGCCCATCACCTTCACTGAATGCCCTCAAGGTCTAGCATTTGGGGAGAGGGAGGGAAAGTTCCCTTTGTCAACTGTTTCTGCCCCGGGCTTAATTTTATAAACTTCTACCATGTCCCCCCTTAGCCATCTCTTTTCTCAACTGAAAAGTCCCTGTAGCCTCTCCAGCCTTTCTCCATAGGGAAGGTGCTCCAGCCATCTCATCCCCTTGGTCACCCCCTCTGTATGTTTTCCAGCTCTGCCTTGTCCTTTTGGAGAGACGGGGGCCAGAACTGCGCCATCAGAGATCTCTACGGGGCAGGACAAAATCGGCCTTTTGGTTCTCAGTCCCTTTCCTAAGAACCCCTGATAGAGTTTGCCTTTTTTCCCTGCTGCAACACCCTGGGGTGGCACTTGCATTGAATTATAGACTCATAGAATCATAGAGTTGGAAGGGACCTCCAGGGTCATCTAGTCCAACCCCCTGCCCAATGCAGGAAACCCACAAATACCTCCCCCTAAATTCACAGGATATTCATTGCTGTCAGATGGCCGTCTGGCCTCTGCTTAAAAACCTCCAAGGAAGGAGAATCATAGAATCCTAGAGTTGGAAGGGACCTCCAGGGTCATCAAGTCCAACCCCTGCACAATGCAGGAAATTCACAAATAAAGGTAAAGGAAAGGTCCCCTATGCAAGCAGCAGTCGTTTCCGACTCTGGGGTGATGTCACATCACAACATTTTCATGGCAGACTTTTTGCGGGGTGGTTTGCCATTACCTTCCCCAGTCATCTACATTTCCCCCCTCCCCCAGCAAGCTGGGTACTCCTTTTACCGACCTCAGAAGGATAAAAGGCTGAGTCAACCTTGAGCCGGCTACCTGAACCCAGCTTCCACCGGGATCAAACTCAGGTGCTGAGCAAAGCTTGGACTGCAATAACTCCCCCTAAATTCACAGGATTGATCTTCCCACATTCCAGAAGCAGCCCCAGACTTTCCCCTCATTTACCCAGATTGCTTCTTGGGGTGTGGACGCACAAATTCTTCCCAGTGAAAAAGTGCCGGAATCCATCTGCAATCCCTCACATCCTCCTGCCTCCTTCTTTTGAGAAGGAAGAACCTTTAGATGAAGGGTATAAGCAGTGCCTGGGTGTAAGAGAGAATATGGAGGAAGATGTGGCCAGAGCTGGCAGGTGAAGCTACTTACAAGGAAGGGCAAGGAAGATGGGAGCAGGCTGCCCTCTTTAAAATCATCCCAAAAGGTTCGGGAAGAAGTACAACACTCCTCACCAGCTCTTCTCCAGAAAGAAGCACCTGGCTCTCTGGTGATGACCAGGGGCTGCCCAAGTGAGTGTAGCCTGGCAGAGAGTCTCGGCTGTGGCAGCAATGGTTTTGCTGCTTCCTAGAGAAGCCCTTGGGAGTCATGGGAGACTTTCTGCCTGCAGTGGACAGGAGAGCCCCTGGAGATCTGCCTGTGGGGACCAGGAACGAGGCACCTTTTCTGCAGGAGGGGGGAATTGTAGGCCTGGTTTGCTGGCTTTAGTTCAAGAACAGGACTCACGCCTAACTCTTTTATATGTTCAGATTCGAGGGTTGATAGATAGGGGAAGGGGGACTGTCAACCCTACACTGCAGGCTGCCTTTGCAATGCAAATCAGACTGTGCCTGCCCTGGACACTGCACTCCCCAGCATGAACAAAGTGGGATGGGATTTCTTCAGCTGTTCCCCAATTCTAAAAACACAGGAGAACAGCTGGGCCTTGAACAACGAGAAGTCCCCCGTTCTGGGAGGCAGGATCCTGCCCAGTGAAGCTGGCCGCCTTCAGCCCTCTCCCAACAGAGGCTGGTTCTGTGTCAGAAGATGCTGCCTCTGAGTCACCTGGAGAGCTGACCAAGGGAGCTTGGAAGGGTGAAAATGTATTCCTCCCCCCCCCAACCCCCCCCCCCTTGTTGGCCTCTAAGGTGCTCCAGGACTCGAATCTGCCTTTTCAGTTTTGTTTCTACACTGCTTATTAATTGACTGATTGATACATATTTACATGAATGGTAGTGAAGGAACCATTGATCCTAGGGCAGGCTGCTAGCACTCTAGGGCAGGGGTGTCAAACAAGAACTTCCTGACCGTTAGAGCGATTCCTCAGTGGAACAGGCTTCCTCCTCGGGAGGTGGTGGGCTCTCCTTCCTTGGAGGTTTTAAGCAGAGGCTAGATGGCCATCTGACAGCAATGAAGATCCTCTGAATTTAGGGGGAGGTGTTTGTGAGTTTCCTGCCTTGTGCAGGGGGTTGGACTAGATGACCCTGGACGTCCCTTCCAACTCTGATTCTATGGCTGTTAAGAGCAGTTCCTCAGTGGAACAGGCTTCCTCCTTGGGAGGTGGTGGGCTCTCCTTCCTTGGAGGTTTTAAGCAGAGGCTAGATGGCCATCTGACAGCAATGAAGATCCTCTGAATTTAGGGGGAGGTGTTTGTGAGTTTCCTGCCTTGTGCAGGGGGTTGGACTAGATGACCCTGGACGTCCCTTCCAACTCTGATTCTATGGCTGTTAAGAGCAGTTCCTCAGTGGAACAGGCTTCCTCAGGAGGTGATGGGCTCTCCTTCCTTGGAGGTTTTTCAGCAGAGGCTAGATGGCCATCTGACAGCAATGAAGATCCTGTGAATTTAGGGGGAGGCGTTTGTGAGTTTCCTGCCTTGTGCAGGGGGTTGGACTAGATGACCCTAGAGGTCCCTTCCAACTCTGATTCTATGGCTGTTAAGAGCAGTTCCTCAGTGGAACAGGCTTCCTCAGGAGGTGATGGGCTCTCCTTCCTTGGAGGTTTTTCAGCAGAGGCTAGATGGCCATCTGACAGCAATGAAGATCCTGTGAATTTAGGGGGAGGCGTTTGTGAGTTTCCTGCCTTGTGCAGGGGGTTGGACTAGATGACCCTAGAGGTCCCTTCCAACTCTGATTCTATGGCTGTTAAGAGCAGTTCCTCAGTGGAACAGGCTTCCTCAGGAGGTGATGGGCTCTCCTTCCTTGGAGGTTTTTCAGCAGAGGCTAGATGGCCATCTGACAGCAATGAAGATCCTGTGAATTTAGGGGGAGGCGTTTGTGAGTTTCCCGCCTTGTGCAGGGGGTTGGACTAGATGACCCTAGAGGTCCCTTCCAACTCTGATTCTATGGCTGTTAAGAGCAGTTCCTCAGTGGAACAGGCTTCCTCAGGAGGTGATGGGCTCTCCTTCCTTGGAGGTTTTTCAGCAGAGGCTAGATGAGCCATCTGACAGCAATGAAGATCCTGTGAATTTAGGGGGAGGTGTTTGTAAGTTTCCTGCATTGTGCAACGGGTTGGACTAGATGACCCTAGAGGTCACTTCCAACTCTATGATTCTATGTGGCCTGGGGGCCAAATCAGGCCCTCCAGAGGGCTCCTATCAGGTGTTAACCTTTGTGGTTAAGTGTTTTTAGTCCAAATTTGCAGGAGGGGATCTTAACCGAGACTCTAGGATAACTCCATAGAGAGAAAGTAAACTCCAAAAATCTTGAAATAAATGATTATTTATTCAAGCTTGGTAATATATGGTTCTAGGATCAAAATCCCATTACAATGGTTTATTTGCTTTATTTATTGCAAAGCGTGTTAGCATTTTTATCTTACTCGCCTTCTGTTATGCCTTCAGAGAACGAGATGGAGAAACGAGACCCTGTCAGGCTTGTTCTGATTTACTGGTCTGCTATTCCCCTTTTTATCCAAATCTCTGAGTGGTCGGACCACCCAATTCAGCCAATCATGTGTGAGGGGTCAACTCTTTGGCTCTGCAATCCATTACTCATCATACCAAAGATCCCTTCCACGTCAAAACTAGATAATAAATGTCATCCTGACTTTCCCTCCCAAATACCATTTTAACTTTGGGGGGTAATCTTCCACTCTTTCCCCATTCTTACTTTGGCTTGTCTCCATATTGCTAGAGACTCCATTTTGTGTCAAAGAATCCATTTTGAACATGACAATTCTGGCCTATTTCTAAGCCTAGAACGCATTCATCTACCAGGAATACAACTTCACCTGAATGAATAAGCTCTCTCGTGCGATTAGAAGCTTAAGATCCCCTTCCTGATTTAAACAGATGTGAGATAGAAAATGTGATTTAAGTACCAAAAATAATGAACCAATGTTATAAATCTATGCCAATATAGTGAATATGTATGTATTCTTCCTAATATCTAAGAAGCTACCATTGGAATGTATTGAATCTTAAAGTTCTCCTTAAAAATCTAATTCTTAATGCTTTGGCATCAATCCCAATCCTTTTAATCACCTTTTGATCAATTCCATTATTCTATGGAACATCTTCACAATCATTTCCTTCAATAACGAACATCCTTGTATGATTAAAACAACCTTTATATTAATTCTATGTGGTTTATACTTCTGTATTGGTTCTCTATATAAATCTGAGACCCGTTGTGCATTTCAACAAGAACCACGCTGCGACGTGTGTCACGCAGGCAACTTCTGGCCACCAAGTCAGCTCTCTCTCTCTTTCCTCCCACCTCCCATTCAGAAAGGGAATTTTCGATCCAAGCTATTTTGGACTACTGCCCTTCCTCTGGTTTCTTCTCAGTATGTATATTTAAGTTAAAGAGTTTCAACGTGACACATTCCTTTTCCAGTCTTTCTCCACAATCAGGAGCACTATCGGGGCATCTAATTAAGAGTCTTAAAACCCTTAAAAGAGATGTTAATTCCTTTTATCTGTCATTCTCATTATCCTTCATCATACAAGCCATTTCTTCCCTCCCCCTCTCTGTCTTCATAAGATAAGTTTGTAAAGCACTCTGGCATTCATCCCAAATACGGATCAATGCTTCTGCATGCTTACTTTTAGTCTTCTGTTGTCTGAAAGTCTTGGTTACATTTTAACAGGGTTCTGTCTCTTGCTGAAATCAGATGTGACCTGAAACACCAGCTTAAAGCATGTAAATTGAAATAGAGGCCCATGAAAATGAAGGATCAGGAATATATATGTCTTCACAGCAATATCAGCATGGCTAACACAGGCCCCTGAGCAACTGGCTGTCCTCTGCTTCCAGAGAAAATGCGGGCCCTGCGGGACCTAGAACAGTTCCGCAGGGCCTGCAAGACCTTCCTCTTCAGACTGGCCTTCCCTGATGAAAATGGAAATTGCGAAGGAAACCGCCATCAGAAAAAGTAAACATAGCACTAGCACTTTTAAAAATTAACTAATTTAATTTTAAAGCTTAACCAGATTTTAACTAAATGCTGATAATGTTTAATGTAGTTTTATTTACTTGTATAATTTAACTCTGAACCATGTTGTTAGCCGCCCTGAGCCTGCTCCGGCGGGGAGGGCGGGATACAAATAAAATTTGTTGTTGTTGTTGTTGTTGTTGCTTCCTTCTCTCTCTTTTGCTTCCTTCTGCATCTCCGCTTGCTTTGCCAGGCTTGCTCAATCGCACAGGAGCTACAGAGCAAAGCCTCTGTTTTCTCCATTGGCTAAGGCTCTTCCCTTGGGGAGGAAGGGGGGGAATAGTTTCCTTCTGCATCACAGCTTGCTTTGCCAGGCTTGCTCAATCACACAGCAGCTACAGAGCAAAACCTTCATTTTCTCCATTGGCTGAGGCTCCTCCCTTGGGGACACAGAGTGTTGGAATAGATGGGCCATTGGCCTGATCCAACATGTCTTCTCTTACGTTCTTATGTGAATGTCACAAGCAGACTGTGAACTAATCAGGGATACGCTCAGAAGGCCTTGAGCAACTCAGACAGGCACCAAACTAGGCTATTTGGTTCTTTGTAGTCTGCCTTTCTTACTGAGACTCAAGGTGGATCACACAGTGTGAGTCAAGCACAAGCAATGGGGAACAGATTTAATACAATTGCCAACCTCCAGGTGGGGCTTTGAGACCTCCCAGAATTACAACTGACCTACAGATCAGTTCCCCCAGGGAAAGCCAATACTTTGCAGAGTGGACTTCCACGGCACTGTGCCCCACTAAAGTCCGTCCACTCCCCAAACCCTGACCTCCCCAGGTCCAACCCCACACATCTTGAGGAATCTCCAACTGTGGAGTTGGCAACCCTAGGTGGGGACCAAAACTCCCTCTAAACTGTGGGGTCTCACAGTTTGCTACTTTGTGCTACTGGCATAAAAGTTGTGAGCTCCTGCATAAATTATGTGAGCTATTGCATACATTAGCTTGCTCTGGGACTATCATTTCTGCACAAAGACAAAAATGTGTCTGCTGGAGGCTAAAAAACTGTGAGCTAGCTCACACTAACTCAGCTTAGAAGGAACGCTGGCTGCGACTACAGAAATCTGAAAACAAACAGAAACAAACAGCTAAGAAACCAAACAGGAACTTTTAAGCATATGCTAAGTGATAACAGCCTGTTGATTGGTCACAACACAATCCCTGTCTTGTACCAGTGCAGCCAATGGGGAACCAGCCTTGGGCCAAATGGAGCCCATTGGCCCGGAAGTCAGCAATGACAGGACACAGAGGGAGTCCTTCAAACTGGTTTTTATTGCAACCAATCACAGAGCATCTTGTCCACCTGTGATGGGATGGCAGGCTCAGCCAAAAAAAAAAAAGGAAAAGCACAGAGTATATAAAGATAAGGGCGATACATACTGGGGGTGGGGGTGGTAATAGAGCATTCACACACACACCACTCGTGACCCCTGCTCCACGGCCAGAAGACGGCAAAAAACGGGGGGGCTTCTCCAGTATCCCTGGCCAAACTGGCCTCAAGGAAAATTGCTGCCTGCCCTCCAAAGTGGCAATCAGCATTTCCCTGGGTGTGTAAGAAAGGCCACAAGCACTAAGCACTCCTGCCCTCCCTCTCATTATCTGCCCAATCAGCCTTGCTGTCAGTTGATCATCCAGCCTCTGATGTTTCACCCTGACGTTTCTCCTATTAGAAATTTGGGAGGCAGCAAATATTACAAGATAGGGTTGCCAGCCTCCAGGTGGGGCCTGGAGATCTGCTTTTGCAACTGATCTTCAGCTGGCAGAGATCAGCTCCCCTGGCGGCCCCAGAAAGTAGAACCAGAACTAAAGTAGGATTTAGACAAACTGGAACAGATCTAGAGGAAGGCGACAAAGACGGTGAGGGGTCTGGAGACCAAGTCCTATGAGGAAAGGTGGAAGGAGCTGGGGATGTATAGCCTGGAGAGGAGGCAGCTGAGAGGTGATAGGATCACCATCTTCAAGTCCTTGAAGGGCTGTCCTATAGAGGATGAGGGGTCTGGAGACCAAGTCCTATGAGGAAAGGTGGAAGGAGCTGGGGATGTTTAGCCTGGAGAGGAGGCGGCTGAGAGGTGATAGGATCACCATCTTCAAGTACTGGAAGGGCTGTCCTAGAGAGGATGGGGTGGAATTGTTTCCTGTGGCCCGGAAGGTAGAGCCAGAACCGACAGGCTGAAATTAAATCAAAAGAGTTTCCAGCTCAACATTAGGAAGAACTTCCTGACCGTTAGAGCAATTCCTCAGTGGAACCTCCTTGGGAGGTGGTGGGCTCTCCTTCCTTGGAGGTTTTTAAACAGAGGCTAGATGGCCATCTGACAGCAATGAAGATCCTGTGAATTTAGGGGGAGGTGTTTGTGAGTTTCCTGCATTGTACAGGAGGTTGGACTAGATGACCCTGGAGGTCCCTTCCAACTCTAGAATTCTATGAAAAGGGCTGCTTTGAAGGGCGGACTCTCTGGCCTTGTACCCTGCTGAGGCCCCTCGCTTCCCCAAACCCCGCCCTCTCCCTGATCCTCCCCCCAAATCTCCAGGTATTTTCCAACACAGACCTGGCAACCCTATTACAAGATGGGCAGGGGGGTCAGAAGAAGCTGACTTCTAGCTGATCAGCTGATTCTCCAATCCCCACTGCCCCCCCCCCCAAAAAAACCCCTTTGCTGGCTACCAAGCAAAGTTCACGCAGCAGGAGATCGGAGGCGAACTCCCAGCTGATCCCTCATCCATTGGGAGTCAGTTCCTGGTGGCTGCCAGTAGCCAGTTCCTTTGAACACCCACCAAGAGGCTGTGAGCAGCCAGACTGCTGGGGGGTTAAACTGCTGCCCGATCAGCAGTGGCGAACAAGAAGGGGTTCGAGCAGTGAGGACAGGAGGTTCAATCCTCCTTCTCCGTTTGTTGCACAGAGTCTCTCCAGCCATGTAAAAGAGAGTTAATGATATTCTCATCGCAGGATTTTGCTGAACTTGCTGGCAGAAGAAGACACTTCTTCTCTACACCCAAGTCCAAGGATTAAAATGTGATTTGTTTCTTCTCCATGTGGAGTAGTTTTGTTCATCTTCCCTAAACTATAAATGCTCAACAAGCCACGTGTTTTCTTTTGAAGTTCAGAAGAAGAAGACCATAGATTTATACCCCACCCTTCTCTCTGAATCAGAGTCTCAAAGCGGCTCACAATCTCCTTTACCTTCCCCCTCCCCTGCAACAGACACCCTGTGAGGTGGGTGGGGCTGAGTGGACTCTCACAGCAGCTGCCCTTTCAGGGACAACCTCTGCCAGAGCTATGGCTGACCCAAAGCCATTCCAGCAGCTGCAAGTGGAGGACTGGCGAATCAAACCTAGTTCTCCCAGATAAGAGTCCACACACTTAACCACTACACCAAACTGGAGAAGGAGAAGAAGGAGAAGGAGAAGGAGAAGGAGGAGAAGAAGACTAGATTTATACTGCACCCTTCTCTATGAAAGAGTCTCAGAGTGGCTCACAATCTCCTTTACCTTTCCACCAACAGTCACCCTGTGAGTTTGGTGGGGCTGAGAGGGCTCTCACAGCAGCTGCCCTTTCAAGGAAAATTCCTACAAAAGCTATGAGTGACCCAAGGTTATTCCAGCAAGTGCAAGTGGAGGAGTGGGGAATCAAACCTGGTTCTCCCAGATAAGAGTCCACACACTTAACCAAACTGGAGAAGGAGGAGGAGGAGGAGAAGGAGAAGAGGAAGGAGAAGACTGTAGATTTATACTGCACCATTCTCTCTGAATCAGTCTCAGAGTGGCTCACAATCTCCTTTACCTTCCTCCTCCACAACAGTCACCCTGTGAGGTGGGTGGGGCTGAGAGGACTCTCACAGCAGCTGCCCTTTCAAGGACAACTGCCAGAGCTCTGGCTGACCCAAGGCCATTCCAGCAGCTGCAAGTGGAGGAGTGGGGAATCAAACCCGGTTCTCCCAGATAAGACTCCACACACTTAACCACTACACCAAACTGAGTTGTGTGTTGTGGGGATGTGAAGGAGAAATCTCAAATGGCCTCTTGGCAGCAAAACACCCCTTCTCTGGCCGTAGCTGGGGATAGATTCATCCTCTCCATAGAAGTTATTCCGCCCAATAGCTTAAAGTTGTTGCTTAAAGGGCAAGGAAGGGATTCTGCACTCGTTCTGTGTCAGAAGTTCTTTGGAAAGAAGAGCTTCCCAAAGGCCTTGGAGATCTCCTTTGTTTTGATGCTGTAGATGATGGGGTTCAGGACTGGAGGCACCAGGAGGTAGATGTTGCCCATGAGGGCGTGCAACACAGGGGGAACATGTTTGCCAAACCTGGACACCATCGACACGCCAATCATCGGGGTGTAATAGACCACAACGGCACAGATGTGGGAGACGCAGGTGTTCAGGGCCTTGAGGCGCCCTTCCTTGGAGGCGATGCTCAGCACCGTCTTGACTATCATTGCGTAGGACAGGATGATAAACAAGGCGTCCAGCCCAAAAGTGCAGAGCAAGACGAAGAGGCCGTAGATGCTGTTGACTCTGGTGTCTGCGCACGGGAGCTGGATTAAATTGGGGTGCAAGCAGTAGGGATGAGTCAGGACGTTGGGCCTGCAGAACGGCAACCATCTCAGGAGAACTGGCAGAGGGAGGAGAAGGAGGACGCTCCTCACCACAATCCCCAGGCCGATCAAGGCAATCCTGGAGTTTGTCAGGATGGTGGCGTACTGGAGGGGGCTGTAAATGGCTACGAACCGGTCAAAAGCCATGGCCCAGAGGACTCCCGAGTCCATGATGGAAAAGCAATGGATGAAGAACATCTGGGAGAAGCAGGCGTCCCTCCCGATCTCCCGGGTGTAGAAGAGGAATAGGTTCAGCACTGTTGGTAGGGTGGAGAGGGACACCCCCAGCTCACTCATGGCCAGCATGGAGAGGAAGAAGTACATGGGCCTGTGCAGACTTTGGTCCTTCACAATCACAAGGACAACGGCACTGTTGCCCACCAGGGCAACGGCATACAGGCAGCAGAACGGGGCGGAGAGCCAGACACTTCTAGCCTCCCATCCTGGGAAGCCTGTGAGGAGGAAAGTGGGAGGGGGAAGGCTCTGATTTCGGGGAGAGCCCACCAAGGAAGACATGTCCCCCATTCCGCACCTGCAGGTACAAAAACACATTAGTCAGGACTGCATCTGTGTACTTGGTTTGCTTCTCCTTGTGCAACACCTGGGTTGTGAGATAAGGGCAAACACACAAGAACCCACATGAAGGTGAATCAGCCTTCCCCTCCCTGGTCCCTTAAAGGTCAGCCGTGTCTATTCAGACTGGCAACGGCTCTCCAAGGTCTCAGGCTGAGAAAAGTCTTTCACATCACCCATGACCTGAGTCTTTTAAGTGGAGATGGCAGGTATTGAACCTGGGACCTTCTGCAGGCCACGTGGAGGCTCCATCACTCAGTCCTGTCCTGTCCCAAATGAGAAGTGAACAAATGAAACTGCCTTCTGCTGAATCAGACCCCACTTAGCCCATCTAGGTCAGTCTGGTTTATTTCGTCTGGGAGCAGCTCTCCATGGTCCTGAAGGAGAGGTCTTTCACACCAATTGCTGCCGCCTGGTCCTTTTAATTGGAGATGCTGCTGGGGATTGAACCCGAGACCTTCTGCACCCCAAGCAGAGGCGCTTCCATTTATGCAGCTCCGCCCCACCCACACACCTGCTCTGATTCATGCTTGTGGGCTCTCCATGCCCACAAGAGGAGCCTCAATGCTCTCCGTAGTAAAAGACGCCAGTGGTGAATGCGAAGGGACTGGGAGAAAAGGAGAATGAAACAAGAAGGAAGGAAAAGTCGCCAACTGCTGCCAGCCTTTCCCTTGGGCTCTGCAGCTTTGCTGGGTACCCCTGACTTTCATTTTTTTTTTCATTTTTGCATGCTTTTCAGATTCCAAGGTCTTTGTGGTGGCCACTTGGTGGCTCTCTCCACTGATCGACTCACAGGCACATGTATTTGGATTTAGTATTCCTCTGTGTTGCATACTTGAAAGCCCCTGGAAATGGAAGCAGTCCCTGCTCATGGGAAGTTGGCAGCCCAGGGAGAAAGTGCAGCTGGGACCATGTCAGGCACAAGTGTGTTTCCTTTGGAACTTGAGAAGAAGATATTGGATTTATATCCCGCCTAACCCTAACTCTTCATTTCAAATCTCAGAGCAGCTCACAATCTCCTTTCCCTTCCTCCCCCACAACAGACACCCTGTGAGGTGGGTGGGGCTGAGAGGGCTCTCACAGCAGCTGCCCTTTCAAGGACAGAGTCTCAGAGTGGCTCACTATCTCCTTTACCTCCCCCCCCCAACAATAGACACTCTGTGAGGTAGGTGGGGATGAGAGAGCTCTCCCAGAAGCTGCTCTTTCAAAGACAACTCCTACAAGAGCTATTGCTGACCCAAGGCCATTCCAGCAGGTGTAAGCGGAGGAGTGGGGAATCAAACCTGGTTCTCCCAGATAAGAAGAAGAATTGCAGATTTATACCCCACCTTCTCTCTGAATCAGAGACTCACAGCAGCTTACAATCTTCTTTCCCTTCCTCCCCCACCAACCCTGAGAGCTCTCACAGCAGCTGCCCTTTCAAGGACAGATTCTCAGAGTGGCTCACTATCTCTTTTACCTTCCCCCCCCCCAACAATAGACACTCTGTGAGGTAGGTGGGGCTGAGAGAACTCTCACAGCAGCTACCCTTTCAAGCACAACCTCCGCCAGAGCTCTGGCTGACCCAAAGCCATTCCAGCAGCTGCAAGTGGAGGAGTGGGGAATCAAACCCGATTCTCCCAGTAAAGAGTCCGGGCACTTCACCACTACACCAAACTCACTTGTACTAGATAGATGAAAGACAAAGCATAACATTCCACCTACAATGATGGAAATGAACTAAAGAAAGGAATAGAAAATCAGTGAATGCCAACTAATTGTCTGCAGAAATCTGCTGGGATCAAGAGACATTGTGGGGGGGAGTCACCCTCTGTGTTTGCTGGCAGAAAGGCTGACTAAGGAATATCTCAAGAAGGTTCAGAGCTTAGGAGAGCCATTTGTTTTGTACGTTTGCCATTCCATGGGCCAGGAAGAGACACTGATTTTTATTAACTTTATTTACACCCTTTCTCCTCACCAGGGCTGCAAAGCAGCTGGCTACATTCTACTCTCCTCCATTTTACCCTTGAAACAACCCTGTGAGGTAGGGTGTGTGACTCGAGGTTCACCTAGCCGGCATCCATGGCACAAGTGGGGGTTTGAACCTGCGTCTTCCGAATCCTAGCCCAGCACTTTAACCACTAGCCCACTCAGGCTGATGAGATTCTAGAGGACAGCCTCATCCCAGAAAGCTGATCTTTCCACCTTTCCTTTCCTGGATCTCAGAGCAGCACATGCCAGAGAAACCGGAATGGCTTGAGGTGCATCCAAGGTAGTTACAGAGCCTTTTTCGCAGCAAGGAGGACTGGAGCTGCCCAGCTGAGCCACCGAGAACATCGGAGAGCTGCGTCCTCCTTTGCCTTCCTCCCCCACAACAGACACCCTGTGAGGCAGGTGGGGCTGAGAGGGCTCTCCCAGAAGCTGCCCTTTCAAGGGAAAGGGGAAATTCTGGAACTGCATGGCACTTGTGGGGGAGTTGGCCCCTGTGTGACCCAGAGTGTTGGACCGGAGGGGCTATTGGCCTGATCCAGCACAGCTTCTCTTGTGTTCTTATGTTTGGGGCAGTGATGCTCTGTATTCTTGGTGCTTGGGGGGGGGGACAACAGTGGGAGGGCTTCTAGTGTCCTGGACCCACTGGTGGACCTCCTGATGGCACCTGGGTTTTTTGGCCACTGTGTGACACAGAGTGTTGGACTGGATGGGCCACTGGCCTGATCCAACATGGCTTCTCTTATGTCTGGGGCAAGTATGCTCTGTATTCTTGGTGCTTGGGGGGCACAGTGGAAGGGCTTCTAGTGTCCTGGCCCCACTGATGGACCTCCTGATGGCACCTGGGTTTTTGGCCACTGTGTGACCCAGAGTGTTGGACTGGATGGGCCATTGGCCTGATCCAACATGGCTTCTCTTATTTTCTTCCAAGCAGAGCTTCCTCCCTCCCTCCCTCCTCCCTTCCTCCCTCCTTCTCAGACCTGCTCCTCCTCACCTCTTCTGGTTTGGTGTCACTCCCTCATCACCTCCTTTTCTGAACAGGGGACCATTTTGGCAGAGGAAGGCAAGCCCTTTGGAAGCCAAGAGTCCAAATGAGAGCTGGTGAGCAAAGGCCAAGAGCACAAGAGGAGTCTAGAAAAGAAAGAAGTCCCGAAAGAAGGGGTTGGTGCCCAGATTTCCCTTCAAAAAGGTCTCCTGGCTGCAAAACCACTCACCCAGCTCTTCCCGATTTGGAAATACTGGAAACTCTGCTGGCAGCTGAAGAAGGATACCCGCTGGCACAGCCGAGGACTCCTCTGTGGCACACTTTATGCAGCTTTGGGGGTGGGGGGAAGGTGAGACTTCCCTCCTGCAGCTAGTGGGGGGGTCCATGGGGACCTGGCTCCTGAGAAGCAGAAGGAAAATGCTCTGCAGCAGTAGAGGCCGCTATGGGTTTTCCCCTCAACACAAGTGCCTTGTATTCCATTGGGATGAAAGATGCTGTTTTGAGCAATTGTGCGCCCCCTGCAGGTGTCATTAGGCCCCTGGGAGCAAGGGGTTGACTTTTCCCCCCAGAATGTTAGAGCTGTAGACACAGATAGAGCTTAAAGGGGGAAGGGGGAGGCGACAAACTGGAAGATTGTTGGAATTAGACCAGGCTCAACTTTGCCTGAAGTTCATTTGCCATCTTTTTAACAATGCAGCCTGCTGCTAACTGGGTTCTTTGGGTGCATGCACACTTCGAAATCGTAGAATAGAATCATAGAGTTGGAAGCGACCTCCAGGGTCATCTAGTCCAACCCCCTGCACAATGCAGGAAACTCACAAACACCTCCCCCTAAATTCACAGGATCTTCATCGCTGTCAGATGGCCATCTAGCCTCTGTTGAAAAACCTCCAAGGAAGAAGAGCCCACCACCTCCCGAGGAGGAAGCCTGTTCCACTGAGGAACCACTCTAACGGTTTGGATCCTAGAGTTGGAAGGGACCTCCAGGGTCATCTAGTCCAACCCCCTGCGCAATGCAGGAAACTCACAAACTCCTCCCCCTAAATTCACAGGATCTTCATCGCTGTCAGATGGCCATCTAGTGTCAAGCAGACAGATTCAACAAGGAGTCAGAGATGAAACAAAGACTTCATTTATTGATTAACCATTACTGTGGCTCAAGCCGATCGCTTGAGTAGAATGAAACCAATACATTGATACAGGCATTATAAGATACACTTCAAAAGAATTCCTAAGGGGAGGGTAATGAGGGAGCATTCACACATAACTACAAAGATACATTCCCAGGCTGGTTATCACACCGTTTGGCCTTGCTTACATGAATAGCTTCTACTCCCTCGCACCTCTGTCTGGGAAGGCACAATTTACTTCGTTCACAACAGTTACCAGCCATAAAGGAAAGGAGGGGTCATTAAAGGAAAATAAACTAGCAGCATTTGGCCCATCATGATTTTAAGCAGGCCTGTTCTTGACAGGCAGGACCCATCAGTCTTTGAGCAGAATCAGTCTATCTTGACATACTGCCCCCCTCAAGCTCAACCCCTCGGTCTCAGAGGGTGTTTTCTGTGAAATTTATGGATTAGATCAGATGCTAGTACATCTTTTTCTGCAACTCATTCATTTTCACTAGAAGGGAAATGTTTCCACTTAATCAGATAATACAACTTCCCATGTTTAATTTTAGAGTCCAGAATCTCCTGAACTTCGCGATGACTCTGATCCCCAATCTGAATAGGTTGTGGCGCTGTCGTTCGAGGATGCCAAACAGACCGGCCGGGGTCCCGACGGAGCAGACTGCAATGAAAGACAGGGTGCACTTTACTAAACATCTTAGGCAGCTCTAGTTCCACAGTGACCCGGTTTATTACTCTCTTGATTTTAAAAGGACCCAGGTATCGGCATGCCAGTTTCTTAGAGGGCTGATTGATAGGTAGTTTTTTTGTTGACACAAACACAGAATCCCCCACCTTAAAATCCCAGGCGGGTACATGAGATTTGTCATATTGCTTTTTTTGTCTCTTTGGCAGCCTCCAAATTCTCCTGGATCTCCTTCCAACTCTTACTTAGAGCGTCCCACCATTGCTCAAAAGAGCTGGATTGTTTGGCGGGGTCCCCCCCCTGGCAACACAGGAATCGGCTTGCCCTCATAACCACTAACAGTCTGGAAGGGGGAGGCTTTGGTGGAGCTGTGCACACTGTTGTTGTATCCGTACTCAGCGAAGGGGAGGAGATCAACCCAATTGGATTGTTGATTATTGATATAGCACCTCGGATATTGTTCTAATAAGTCGTCCACACGTTTCGTCTGACCATCCACCTGGGGGTGGTACGTGGAACTCAACCCCTGCTCCATCCCCACTAATTTGCAAAACTCCCGCCAGAAGTTGGCAACAAATTGCGGGCCCCGGTCGCTAATTACTTTGTCCGGGAACGAGTGTAGTTTAACCATGTGGTTAAAGAATAAATAAGCCAGCTTCTTGGTGGTGGGAAGCTGCTTGCAGGGAATAAAGTGGGCTTGCTTGGAAAAAGTATCCACTACCACCAGCATTACTGTTTGCCATGAGATGGCGGTAGTTCTACTATAAAGTCCATGGAGACTACTGACCAAGGTCTGGTGGCGGTTTCTATTGGTTTGAGGAGTCCAGGAGGTTTCCCCCCTGCCTCCACTTTGCCATGTTGCAGATCGGGCAGGAGGAGACAAATTCCGACACATCCTTTTTTAGAGATGGCCACCAGAACTGTCTGCTGATCAGATGGAGCGTTTTTACATACCCGAAATGCCCAGCCAGTTTGTTTGAATGGCAGAATTGTAACACTTCCTTTCTCATGCTCTTGGGGACATACACCTTTTCTCCCCAGTGCCACAACCCATCCTCCCTTTTTTGAATCTCCCCCGGTTTGTCCTCTCCCTCCTTTTCAGTCTCTGTCACCATTTTCTCTGTTCCCCACCCCTCCAGCTCACATTTCTTTTGAGAACGAGTGGTGACAACTGCTGCCACTTGGGAGGGGGGAACCAGGGAATCTATTACTTCCTCCTTCTGGCTGTTGTGCTGAGGCAACCGGGAGAGGGCGTCAGCCAAAAGGTTTTTCGTGCCGGGAATATGCTTAAGCACGAAATCAAATTTCGAGAAAAATCCCGCCCACCGGATTTGCTTTTCACTCAGTTTTCTCTTCCCCGTGAGGGCTTCAAGATTTTTATGGTCGGTCCAGATCTCGAATGCTACCTTCGTCCCCTCTAACCAAGACCTCCAAGTTTTTAAAGCAAAAGTTACTGCGAACGCCTCTTTGTCCCACACCGACCAGTTCCGTTGCTCATTAGAAAATTTCTTAATGTAGGCGCATGGCCTCAACCCCCCTTCCTCATCCTTCTGCATCAGAATGGCTCCTACGGATACATCGGAGACGTCACATTGCACAATGAAGAGTCTTAGTTCATTGGGGTGGGTCAGGACCAGCTCACTCGTGAACAGCCGTTTCAATTTGTCAAATGCCGTTTGACATTTAGGCGTCCAGGTTAAGCGGGCCCCTGGCCGTTTAGCCTCTGGCCCTTTCCCCTTTGTTTTTAACAACTCCGTCAGGGGAAGCATTATTTGGGCGAACCCTGGTATGACGGTCCTGTAGAAATTTGTGAACCCGAGGAACAATTGGAGCTGTCTACGTGTCCTCGGGGGAGCCCAATCTAGTATGGCTTGCACTTTTGCCGGGTCCATCGCCAATCCCTTCGCAGAGACTCTAAACCCCAGATAGTCCAGTTCCGTCTTCTGGAACTCGCATTTTGACAGTTTAGCGTACAGTTTGTGTTTCAACAAAGTGTCTAGCACATTCCTTACTAACACTACATGGGATTTCTCGTCTTGCGAATAAATAATGTCATCCAGGTACACCACCACCCCCTTGAACAAAAATTCTCTTAGCACATCATTTATAAAGTTCATGAACACCCCCGGGGCCCCCGGAATGCCATGTCTGTAAGCCGCCCTGAGCCCGCCTTTGGCGGGGGAGGGCGGGATATAAAAATAAATTTATTATTATTATTATTATTAAACAGCATCACCAGATATTCAAACTGTCCCATAGGGGTGTTAAACACCGTCTTCCACTCATCCCCCTTCTTTATGCGCACTCGGAAGTACGCATCTCGTAAATCCAGTTTTGTGAAAATTTTCCCCTCAGAAACCATGCTTAATAGGTCCCTAATGAGGGGGATGGGGTAGGCGTTGGAGGTGGAGATTGCGTTTATCCCGCGAAAATCTGTGCAAAGCCTAAGCGAGCCATCCTTTATTTTTCTGAACATGACCGGTGCAGAGTGGGACGCCGTTGCCGATCGGATGAAGCCTCGCTTCAAATTCTGATCCAGGAACTTGTGGAGTTTTGCTTTCTCAGCCCACCCCATAGGATATAGCTTGGCTTTTGGTAGCGTCTGGCCCGGAATCAGCTCTATGGCGCAGTCCGTGTTCCTGTGGGGGGGAAGTTCGTTCGTGCTTTGTTCCCTGAACACGCCCATTAAGTTTCGGTAGGCCTTCAGCACTGCAGGGAACTCCTCCAGGGTTAGGCAGACCCTTCCCACTGATATTGGAGCCTGGGGCCCCCATTCGCAGTTCCACAAGTGGGTTTTGCATAATGGGCCATTGACCTGATCCAACAAGGCTTCTCTTATGTGACACAGAATGTTGGACTGGAGGAGCCATTGGTCTGATCCAACATGGCTTCTCTTATGTTCTTCTGTGACACAGAGTGTTGGACTGGAGGGGCCACTGGCCTGATCCAACAGGGCTTCTCTTATGTTCTTATGTGACACAGAGTGTTGGACTGGAGGGGCCATTGGCCTGATCCAACATGGCTTCTCTTATGTTCTTATGTGACACAGAGTGTTGGACTGGAGGGGCCACTGGCCTGATCCAACAGGGCTTCTCTTATGTTCTTATGTGACATAGAGTGCTGGACTGGAGGGGCCACTGGCCAGATCCAACAGGGCTTCTCTTATGTTCTTATGTGACACAGAGTGTTGGACTGGAGGGGCCACTGGCCTCATCCAACAGGGCTTCTCTTATGTTCTTATGTGACACAGAGTGTTGGACTGGAGGGGCCATTGGCCTGATCCAACATGGCTTCTCTTATGTTCTTCTGTGACACAGAGTGTTGGACTGGATGGGCCATTGGCCTGATCCAACATGGCTTCTCTTATGTTCTTCTGTGACACAGAGTGTTGGACTGGAGAGGCCACTGGCCTGATCCAACAGGGCTTCTCTTATGTTCTTATGTGACACAGAGTGTTGGACTGGAGGGGCCACTGGCCTGATCCAACAGGGCTTCTCTTATGTGACACAGAGTATTGGACTGGAAGGGGCATTGGCCTGATCCAACAGGGTTGCTCTTATGTTCTGTGACACAGAGTGTTGGACTGGAGGGGCCACTGGCCTGATCCAACAGGGCTTCCCTTATGTTCTTATGTGACACAGAGTGTTGGACTGGAGGGGCCACTGGCCTGATCCAACGTGGCTTCTCTTATGTTCTTCTGTGACACAGAGTGTTGGACTGGATGGGCCACTGGCCTGATCCAACAGGGCTTCGCTTATGTTCTTATGTGACACAGAGTGTTGGACTGGAGGGGCCACTGGCCTGATCCAACAGGCTTCTCTTATGTTCTTATGTGACACAGAGTGTTGGACTGGAGGGGCCACTGGCCTGATCCAACAGGGTTTCTCTTATGTTCTTATGTGACACAGAGTGTTGGACTGGAGGGGCCACTGGCCTGATCCAACATGGCTTCTCTTATGTTCTTCTGTGACACAGAGTGTTGGACTGGAGGGGCCACTGGCCTGATCCAACATGGCTTCTCTTCTGTTCTTATATGACACAGAGTGTTGGACTGGAAGGGCCACAGGCATGATCCAACATGGCTTCTCTTATGTGACACAGAGTGTTGGACTGGAGGGGCCACTGGCCTGATCCAGCATGGCTTCTCTTATGTTCTTATGGACTGGATGGGCCACTGGCCTGATCCAACAGGGCTTCTCTTATGTTCTTATGTTTTTATGTCTTGTCTCCTCAGACTGGCAACGGCTCTCCAGGGTCTCCAGCTGAGGTTTTTCACGCCTACTTGCCTGGACCCTTTTTAGTTGGAGATGCCGGGGATTGGACCTGGGACCTTCTGCTTACCAAGGAGATGCTCTACCACTGAGCCACAGCCCCACTCATGGCTCTCTAGGGTCTTAAGCTGACGTTTTCACACCTATTTGCCTGGACCCTTTTGAGTTGGAGATGCTGGGGATTGAACCTACGATCTTCTGCTTACCAAGCAGATGCTCTACCACTGAGCCACCATCCCTCCTCCACTGTCCCCGCCATGGAGCTGTAAGTTGGTATGCCACTCTCCCACAGCAAGCTGAAATTGCTTGTAAGAGGATCTTGCTTGCTGTGGGAAAGTGGTGTGCCAACTTGCAGCTCCGGGGCAGCTTGTGTGAAAATGGAGAGAAGTGCCAGGAGCAAAAGGGCTCTCCACCCAGAACAGGCCCAGTGTGAAACTAGTCTACTTTTCCCTTACAAAGAACTTTTCAGAGAGAAGAGCTTCCTGAAAGCCTTGCGGATCTCTTTGGTCTTTATGCTGTAGATGATGGGGTTCAGGACTGGGGGGACCAGGAGGTAGATGTTGGCCATGAGGGAGTGCAGAAGGGGAGAAGCGTGCTTGCCAAAACGATGTGCCATGGAGACGCCGATCATCGGGACGTAGTACACCACCACGGCACAGATGTGGGAGACGCAGGTGTTGAGTGCCTTCAGACGCCCTTCTTTCGAAGCCATGCCCAGCACCGTCTTGAGGATCATGATGTAGGAGAGGACAATACATAACGAATCGAGCCCAAAAGTAGAGAGCACAACAAACAGACCACATCGGCTGTTCACTGTGATGTCAGCACACGGAAAACGGATTAAATTGGAGTGTAAGCAGAAGGGGTGAGCCAGGACGTTGGGCCTGCAGAAGGGCAGCCCCCGCAGAAGGACAGGCAGAGGTATCATTAGGACGACGCTCCTTGCAGCAACCACCAAACCTATCATAACGACCCGAGAGTTTGTCAGGATGGCGGCGTACTGCAGGGGGTTGTAGATGGCTACGAAACGGTCAAAGGCCATGGCCCAGAGGACTCCTGAGTCCATGATGGAGAAAGAGTGGATGAAGAACATCTGGGCCAGGCAGGCATTGATCCCGATCTCCCTGACGTCAAAGAGGAAGAGGTTCAGGACCGTTGGAGCAGAGGAGAGAGAGATGCCCAGCTCACTCAGCGCCAGCATGGAGAGGAAAAGGTACATGGGCTTGTGGAGACCTTGCTCCTTTGCAACCACAAGGAGAATGAGGCTGTTTCCCAAGATGGCCAGGAAGTACAGGGAGCAGAAGAGGGTGGCGACCCAGTTGCTCCTTTCTTCTAATCCTGGGATGCCGGTCAAGATGAACATGGGAGGAACAGAGCTCTGGTTCTGAGGGGCTCCATGAAGACAGACATTCTCCATGCAGGACCTGCATGGAAATAAAAACACAAGGAGCACATCAGCGGTGATCCTGGAGCAGGGATGGCCAAACAGGCTAATTTTAAGAGCCACGTGGAATAAATGTCAAATGCTGGAGAGCCACAAGACAGGAAAGAATGAAGGAAAGTATGTAGGTGGAAAGAAAGCAAATAGATGGGGGGAGAGGTGGAAAGAAAGCAAATAGATGTGGGGAGAGGTGGAAAGAAAGCAAATAGATGTGGGGAGAGGTGGAAAGAAAGCAAATAGATGAGGGGAGAGGTGGAAAGAAAGCAAATAGATGGGGGAGAGGTGGAAAGAAAGCAAATAGATGGGGGAGAGGTGGAAAGAAAGCAAATAGATGGGGGGAGAGGTGGAAAGAAAGCAAAAAGATGGGGGGAGAGGTGGAAAGAAAGCAAATAGATGGGGGAGAGGTGGAAAGAAAGCAAATAGATGTGGGGAGAGGTGGAAAGAAAGCAAATAGATGAGGGGAGAGGTGGAAAGAAAGCAAATAGATGGGGGAGAGGTGGAAAGAAAGCAAATAGATGTGGGGAGAGGTGGAAAGAAAGCAAATAGATGGGGGGAGAGGTGGAAAGAAAGCAAATAGATGTGGGGAGAGGTGGAAAGAAAGCAAAAAGATGGGGGGAGAGGTGGAAAGAAAGCAAATAGATGGGGGAGAGGTGGAAAGAAAGCAAATAGATGTGGGGAGAGGTGGAAAGAAAGCAAATAGATGGGGGGAGAGGTGGAAAGAAAGCAAATAGATGTGGGGAGAGGTGGAAAGAAAGCAAAAAGATGGGGGGAGAGGTGGAAAGAAAGCAAATAGATGAGGGGAGAGGTGGAAAGAAAGCAAATAGATGGGGGAGAGGTGGAAAGAAAGCAAATAGATGGGGGGAGAGGTGGAAAGAAAGCAAATAGATGAGGGGAGAGGTGGAAAGAAAGCAAATAGATGGGGGGAGAGGTGGAAAGAAAGCAAATAGATGGGGGGAGAAGTGGAAAGAAAGCAAATAGATGAGGGAAGAGGTGGAAAGAAAGCAAATAGATGGGGGAGAGGTGGAAAGAAAGCAAATAGATGGGGGGAGAGGTGGAAAGAAAGCAAATAGATGAGGGGAGAGGTGGAAAGAAAGCAAATAGATGGGGGGAGAGGTGGAAAGAAAGCAAATAGATGGGGGGAGAGGTGGAAAGAAAGCAAATAGATGAGGGGAGAGGTGGAAAGAAAGCAAATAGATGAGGGGAGAGGTGGAAAGAAAGCAAATAGATGGGGGGAGAGGTGGAAAGAAAGCAAATAGATGTGGGGAGAGGTGGAAAGAAAGCAAATAGATGAGGGGAGAGGTGGAAAGAAAGCAAATAGATGTGGGGAGAAGTGGAAAGAAAGCAAATAGATGAGGGGAGAGGTGGAAAGAAAGCAAATAGATGGGGGAGAGGTGGAAAGAAAGCAAATAGATGGGGGAGAGGTGGAAAGAAAGCAAATAGATGGGGGGAGAGGTGGAAAGAAAGCAAATAGATGTGGGGAGAGGTGGAAAGAAAGCAAATAGATGGGGGGAGAGGTGGAAAGAAAGCAAATAGATGTGGGGAGAGGTGGAAAGAAAGCAACTTTTAACTTAAAATGTATTCACCAAGACTCTGGATGGCTTGGCTTGGAGAAATGATTTAAAGAGACAAATGCTTTCTCTAAGAAGAAGATGATATTGGATTTATATCCTGCTTCCACTCCGAAGAGTCTCAGAGCGGCTCACAATCTCCTTTACCTTCCTCCCCCACAACAGACACCCTGTGAGGTGGGTGGGGCTGAGAGGGCTCTCACAGCAGCTGCCCTTTTAAGGACAACTCCTGCCAGAGCTATGGCTGACCCAAGGCCATGGTAGCAGGTGCAAGTGGAGGAGTGGGGAATCAAACCCTGTGAGGTGGGTGGGGCTGGAGAGGGCTCTCACAGCAGCTGCCCTTTCAAAGACAGAGACAGAGTGGCTCACAATCTCCTATATCTTCTCCCCCCCACAACAGACACCCTGTGAGGTGGGTGGGGCTGAGAGAGCTCTCCCAGAAACTGTCCTGGAGTATGGTGAGTACAGGATGAGTGATGTGCAGGGCTGACTGCATTCATAAATCTTCACAGGTCGATTGCACTGACAGTATATCAACCCAGGCCTTCCCCACTGAGTGCATGCTTTGGTGCGGGCCACTAGATCCCTGAGCATGAAGGAGATGAGTGGGGTTTTTTTGCCTGCTTTTCTCTACCTCAAGGAATCTCAGAGTGGCTTCCCATCTCCTTCCCTTCCTCTCCCCACAACAGACACCCTGTGAGGCAGGTATGTCTGAGAGAGCCCTTCAAGTACTTGAAGATGGTGATCCTATCCCCTCTCAGCCGCCTCCTCTCCAGGCTAAACATGCCCAGCTCCTTCAACCTTTCCTCATAGGACTTGGTCTCCAGACCCCTCTATAGGACAGCCCATCAAGGACTTGGTGATCCTATCACCTCTCAGCCGCCTCCTCTCCAGGCTAAACATGCCCAGCTCCTTCAACCTTTCCTCATAGGACTTGGTCTCCAGACTCCTCACCATCTTCGTCGCACTCCTCTGGACCCGTTCCAGCTTGTCTAAACCCTTCTTAAAATGTGGTGCCCAAAACTGAACACAAGACTCCAGGTGAGGTCTTACCAGAGCAGAGTAAAGCAACACCATCACTTCATGTGATCTACAGATTAGAGTTCACCACTCTTCACCACTACATCATATAAAATCATACAACTGGAAGGGACCTCCAGGGTCAACTAGTTCAGCCCCCCACACAATGCAGGAACTTCACAAATAACTTCCCCCACACACACACACACCCTTGCAGGCTCCACACCCAGAAGATGACAAAACCCTCCAGGATCCCTGGCCAAACTGGCCTGGAGAAAATTGCTGACTGACCCCAAAATGGCCATCAGCATTTCCCTGGGAGTGTAAGAAAGAGCCACAAGAACTCAGCACTGATACAACAGTTCTCACCCTTCTTCTCTTGATCTGCTTAATTCACAGGATCCGCATCCTTAATTCATAGCCTCTGCTTAAAAACCCCCAAGGAAGGAGAGCCCACCACCTCCCGAGGAGGAAGCCTGTTCCACTGAGGAACCGCACTAATGGTCAGGAAGTTCTTCCTAATGGAACAGAGGTCCATCAGTGGCTATAGTCACAGCATATTGTTGGAACTCTTTGTCTGGGGCAGTGATGCTCTGTCTTCTTGGTGCTTGGGAGGGCAACAGTGGGAGGGCTTCTAGTGCCCTGGACTCACTGATGGACCTCAGAAGGGGGTTTAAAACCGCCAACCTTCAACCTGCATATTCAACCTGAGCTTTGTTGCTGGGCTCCCATCCAAACCCCATCCAACAGTGTGATGCGGTGGCTAAAAAGGCAAATGCAATTTTGGGCTGTATCAACAGAAGTCTAGTGTCCAGATCACGTGATGTGATGGTATCGCTTTACTCTGCTCTGGCAAGACCTCACCCAGAGTATTGTGCTCAGTTTTGGGCACCACATTTTAAGAAGGATCTAGACAAGCTGAAACGAGTCCAGAGGAGGGCGATGAAGAGGGTGAGGGGTCTGGAGGCCAAGTCCTATGAGGAAAGGCTGAAGGAGCTGGGGATGTTTAGCCTGGAGAGGAGGTGGCTGAGAGGTGATAGGATCACCATCTTCAAGGACTTGAAGGGCTGTCCTATAGAGGATGGTGTGGAATTGTTTTCTGTGGCCCCAGAAGGTAGGACCAGAACCGGTAGGTTGAAATTAAATCAGAAGAGTTTCTGGCTCAACATTAGAAAGAACTTCTTGACCGTTAGAGTGATTCCTCAGTGGAACAGGCTTCCTCAGGAGGAGATGGGCTCTCCTTCTTTGGAGGTTTTTAAACAGAAACTGGATGGCCATCTGACAGCAATGTGGATCTTGGGAACTTGGGGGGGGGGGGCAGTATTTGTGAGGTCCCTGCATTGTGCAGAGGGTTAGTCTAGATGACCCTGGAGGTCCCTTGCAACTCTAAGATTCTATTATTCCTACTAGGGGTGGGCCTGACTGGCTCACGAACTGAAGTTCATGATGAATTGTGGCCAGTTCATGAACCGACCTTTGTGGCAAGTCAACCAGTATGAACTTTCCTCAAACTTTTCAGTCCGTCTCTGCTCAATCAAAAAGTCTACCAAACTTCAAAGCAACAGGCGAGAGGCTGTAGGGGAGCTGGCAGCAAAGAGAGGTGCCTTTGGGGTGTGTAGCTTGCACTTTTGAACCTGCACCTGAGATTTTACTCAAGAGCACTTTCCAGGGGGCACTTTCTTTGGGGTGGGGTAAAACTTAGAACCCAGTGATTCCAGTCCCCCCAAACTTGGAAGGCACGTAGCCAGAGATCCCCAGTGAGTTTGGTGTCTAGCACACTGGGGGAGGGGGTTCTACTGCACCACAGACCTCACAAACCAACCTTGTTCATTTGGCACCTAAAAAGTTCATGGTTCATGAATTGGGCACACCATGAGCCACAAAAGGAAAGGGACCACATTTTTCTGGTTCCTGCCCTTCCCTCCTCACCTACTTCGCTTCTGTAATGGGATGAGATCGGGCTATCTAGGGTTACCCTGGCCTTTTGCATTTCAAACATGGATTAACAATATTTGCATTTCTTATCTTGTTTTGTTGGGATAATATTTTTAATGCAAACAACGTCTGAAACCAGTCAAAGAAGGAAGGGGCACTTGAAGCAAGAGAAAAGGGATTTCCTCCTGGGCCACTCCACACATCCTGTCCGGCCGGCTTCTCCTTCCCACCAAAGGCTCAGTCATTGCCCACCCCCTCCCCAGTTCCCTAGCAAGGATTACCTCCCGCTCAGGCAGCAACGGTGAGCTCAGTTGCCGGCAACCCTTTGCAGTCTGGTTTCTTTCCTCAACTGCCACGGCTGAGCTGTCTTCCTCATGTAGAACGCCCCATGTGCAAATTCCCGGCACCCCACCTGGCAGCTTTTGTGTGTGATCGTGCCCCAAGAGAGGTGTTCCTGAGAGCCATGGGGAAGCCCTGATGTGCACAGAGCTGAGGTTTTCTAATTGCTTTGCCTCACTGGGTCTCTGGGGCAGCTGACGGCAGGCTGGTCTTTGCCACTGGACAAACTAGGTAACTCCCTAGGGAGCCAGCTTTCTGGGGGTGCCGAATTGGGTGCCCCCCATGTGATTTGGTGATGTTATCCATGCAGGCAGGGCCCCAGAAGTTAGCCTTGTCTAGGGTGCCCAGCACTCCAGGGCCAGCCCTGCAAACTAAGGATGCAGGGTACCGGAAGCTGCCTTATCTTGCATCAGTCCCTTCGTCTGTCAGGGTCGGTCTTGTCTGCTCCAAAGGGCTGCGGCTCTCCAGGGTCTCAGGCAGAGGAAGTCTTTCCAATCACCTCCTGCCTGGTTCCTTTTAAGCTGGAGATGTTGGGCACTGAACTGGGGACCTTCTGCATGCCGAGCAGATGCTTTGCCACTGAGACATGGCCCCTCCCCCTCCCTGAGAGGTTCATGCAGAGTCATAGTTCATACTTCCCTATGAAGACAGGTTAAAATTCTTGGGCTCTTTAGCTTGGAGAAATGTCAACTGAGGGGTGACATGATTGAGGTTAACAAGATAATGCATGGGATGGAGAAAGTAGAGAAAGAAGTCCTTTTCTCCCTTTCTCACAATACAAGAACTCGTGGGCACTCAATGAAATTGCTGAGCAGTCGGGTTAGAATGAATAAGAGGAAGTCCTTCTTCACCCAAAGGGGGATTAACACGTGGAATTCACTGCCACAGGAGGTGGTGGCAGCTGCAAGCATAGCCAGCTTCAAGAGGGGATTGGATAAGCATCTGGAGCAGAGGTCCATCAGTGGCTGTTAGCCACAGTGTATTGATGGAACTCTCTGTCTGGGGCAGTGATGCTCTGTATTCTTGGTGCTTCGGGGGGCAACAGTGGGAGGGCTTCTAGTGTCCTGGTTCCACTGATGGACCTCCTGATGGCATTTGGGTTTTTTTGCCCCAGTGTGACATAGAATGTTGGGCAGTTGGTCTGATCCGACATGGCTTCTCTTATGTTCTTATGTCTGGAACAGTGATGCTCTGTCTTCTTGGTGCTTTGGGGCACAGTGGGAGGGCTTCTAGTATCCTGGCCCCACTGGTGGACCTCCGGATGACACCTGGGTTTTTTGGCCACTGTGTAACACACAGTGTTGGACTGGATGGGCCATTGGCCTGATCCAACAGGGCTTCTCTTATGTTCTTATGTCTGGGGCAGTGACGCTCTGTATTCTTGGTGCTTTGGGGCACAGTGGGAGGGCTTCTAGTATCCTGGCCCCACTGGTGGACCTCCGGATGACACCTGGGTTTTTTGGCCACTGTGTAACACACTGTGTTGGACTGGATGGGCCATTGGCCTGATCCAACAGGGCTTCTCTTATGTTCTTATGTCTGGGGCAGTGACGCTCTGTATTCTTGGTGCTGGGGCGGGGGGGTAGAGTGGGAGGACTTCTAGTGTCCTGGCCCCACTGAAGGACTTCCTGAGTTTTTTTGGCCACTGTGTGACACTGAGTGTTGGACTGGATGGGCCATTGGGCTAATTCAACAGGGCTTCTCTTATGTTCTAATGTTCATGAATACGTATGCAGGCCCCACAACTGTTCCAGATTTGGAGGGGGGGGACAGGGAGGGGCATGACTACTGATGAACACATTTTCTGAAATACGTATGGGGGGAGGGCAACTTCAGCATGAAGGGGGCTCAGTGGGAGGGGGAGGGGTCTGGCGAAGAGGCCTGTGTGAGCCCAGCTGGGCAGGCCTCTTTGAAAACAGATCTCCAGAAGCTGAAGGGATGCTCAAGAGCCAGGAGGAGGCACCAGCCAGGGTGGCAGAGCTGTGGAGGCTGACCTGCAGTGATTGAAGGGCTGAGGGTCACGTGTGGGGCCTCTTTGGGGAGGGGGCCTGGAGCCATTTCTCCACCCTGAAACTCCTGCCCGTTGGCTTCACTGGATGCCCTCAAGTTCTAGTCTTTGGGGAGAGGGAGCCAAAGCTCTCTTTGTCAGCTCTCTTCACCCTGTGCATAATTTGACTAACCTGAATCATGTGTCCCTCCCCCCCCCCCCCATCATCTCTTTTCTCAACTACAAAGTCCCTGCAGACCAGGGGTGTCAAGCATGTGGCCTGGAGGCCAAATCAGGCCCCTGGAAAGTTCCTATCAGGCCCCTGAGCAACTGGCTGTCATCTGCTTCCTTCTCCCCCTCTCTTGCTTCCTTCTGCATCACAGCTTGCTTTGCCAGGCTTATTCAATCACACAGGAACTACAGAGCAAAGCCTCTATATTCTCCATTGCCTGGGGCTCCTCCTTTGAGGAGGAAGGGGGAGGGAGAGCTTGCTTTGCCAGGCTCTCTCAATCACACAGCAGAGCCACTGAGCCAAGCCTTTCTTCCTTCTATTGGCTGAGGCTACTCCCCTCCTGGCCCCCTGGGGAAGGAAGGGGAAAAGTCAGAGCTTCCTTTGCCCAGTTCCCTGGATCCTGTGGGAGAAATACAAAGAAAAGCACCTTTAAGACCAGCAAGTGCTAATGTTCTAAGCATGTTTTATTTTAAGGTTTGTTGGGGCAAAGATCTTTGTTTTTGTGGCCTTTATAAAGTTTATATCTCTGCTACCCAGGGCTTTTTTGTAGCAGGAACTCCTTTGCATATGAGGCCACACCCTCTGATGTAGCAAATCCTCCAAGAGCTTATAGGAGTCTTAGTACAGGGCCTACAGTAAGCTCCAGGAGGATTGGCTACATCAGAGGGTGTGGCCTCATATGCAAAGGAGTTCTTGCTACAAGAAAAGCCCTGCTGCTACCTAACCTTATACAGGTACACCCATGGCCCAGCCCAACATGGCCCAGCCTGACAAGGTCTCATTAATGCAGACCTGCCCCTCATAACAAATGACTTTGACACCCATAGACTCTTCAGCCTTTCCTCCTAGGGAAGGGGCTCCGTCCGACTCATCCTCTCTCTCTCAGGTATTAGAGCTCAGGTAGCCGATGCTTTTGAGATGTGGTGCTGGAGAAGACTCTCGAGAGCCCCTTGGACTGCAAGGAGATCAAATCAGTCGGTCGAAGGGAAATCAACCCTGTTCCCTGGAAGGTCAGATGCTGAAGCTGAAGCTCCAATACTTTGGCCACCCAATGAGAAGGGAGCACTCCCTGGAGAAGACTCTTGAGAGTCCCTTGGACTGCAAGAAGACCCAAATCAGTCAGTCCTAAGGGAAATCAGCCCAGACTGTTCCTGGAAGGTCAGATGCTGAAGCTGAAGCTCAAATACTTTGGCCACCCAATGAGAAGGGAGCACTCCCTGGAGAAGACTCTTGAGAGCCCCTTGGACTGTAAGAAGATCCAGTCAGTCAGTCCTAAGGGAAATCAGCCCAGACTGTTCCCTGGAAGGTCAGATGCTGAAGCTGAAGCTCCAATACTTTGGCCACCAAAGGAGAAAGGAGCACTCCCTGGAGAAGACTCTTGAGAGTCGCTTGGACTGCAAGAAGATCCAGTCAGTCAGTCCTAAGGAAAATCAACCTAGACTGTTCCCTGGAAGGTCAGATGCTGACGCTGAAGCTCAAATACTTTGGCCACCAAAGGAGAAGGGAGCCCTCACTGGAGAAGACTCAAGAGTCCCTTGGACTGCAAGAAGATCCTATCGGTCAGTCCTAAGGGAAATCAACCCAGACTGTTCCCTGGAAGGTCAGATGCTGAAGCTGAAGCTCAAATACTTTAGCCACCCAATGAGAAGGGAGCACTCCCTGGAGAAGACTCTTGAGAGTCCCTTGGACTGCAAGAAGATCCAGTCAGTCAGTCCTAAGGAAAATCAACCTAGACTGTTCCCTGGAAGGTCAGATGCTGACGCTGAAGCTCAAATACTTTGGCCACCAAAGGAGAAGGGAGCCCTCACTGGAGAAGACTCAAGAGTCCCTTGGACTGCAAGAAGATCCAATCAGTCAGTCCTAAGGGAAATCAGCCCAGACTGTTCCCCAGAAGGTCAGATGCTGAAGCTGAAGCTCCAATACTTTGGCCACCCAATGAGAAGGAAGCCCTCACTGGAGAAGATCCTGATGCTGGGAAAGACAGAAGGCAAAAGAAGAAGGGGACAGCAAAAGAGGAGATGGCTGGACAGCATTACTGATGTAACAAACACGAATTTGAGCAGACTTCGGAGGATGGTGGAAGACAGGAGGGCCTGGCGGGACTTGGTCCAGGGGGTCACATAGAGTCAGACTCCACTGTGTGACTGAACAATAACACAACTAGAGTCCCTTGGACTGCAAGAAGATCCAATCAGTCAGTCCTAAGGAAAATCAACCTAGACTGTTCCCTGGAAGGTCAGATGCTGAAGCTGAAGCTCAAATACTTTGGCCACCAAAGGAGAAGGGAGCCCTCACTGGAGAAGACTCAAGAGTCCCTTGGACTGCAAGAAGATCCTATCGGTCAGTCCTAAGGGAAATCAACCCAGACTGTTCCCTGGAAGGTCGGATGCTGAAGCTGAAGCTCAAATTCTTGGCCACCCAATGAGAAGGGAGCACTCCCTGGAGAAGACTCTTCAGAGTCCCTTGGACTGCAAGAAGATCCAGTCAGTCAGTCCTAAGGGAAATCAACCCAGACTGTTCCCTGGAAGGTCAGATGCTGAAGCTGAAGCTCCAGTACTTTGGCCACCCAATGAGAAGGGAGCACTCCCTGGAGAAGATCCTGATGCTGGGAAAGACAGAAGGCAAAAGAAGAAGGGGACAGCAAAAGAGGAGATGGCTGGACAGCATTACTGATGTCACAAACACGAATTTGAGCAGACTTCGGAGGATGGTGGAAGACAGGAGGGCCTGGCGGGACTTGGTCCAGGGGGCCGCAAAGAGTCGGACTCAACTGTGCGTCTGAACAACAACAAAAAAGCCCCTTGGATTCCGGAAGGGCTTTGGTCAGTGGAAAGACCAGGAGGGGGCTGGAGCATCAGCAGAGGCAGATGTTGGCCACAACCCGCAGGACCAGGCAAAGTTCTCTGTGGTAGTGGTGATGATGATGATGACGGCAAAGGAACCACAGCCGTCTCCTGCCTCCGTTGCATCAGCCCCATGTTGACCGGAGGAGCCTTTCTGGGTGGTCAAGAGGCCTGCTGGGCTCCGGGCTGCAGGAGGAGGTGGACCGCTTGGTGGCCGGCTGGGATGATTTCACCCAGCACTTTGCACAGAACCGAGAAGCCTCTCCCATCTGTTCTCACTGTGGTGACATCACAGATTTGCAAAAGAGCAGGAAAGCAGTGGCAGTTTTGGTCTGTATTCCTGTTCCAATTATGGCCAGCATAGATTTTGCCTTTTCCACAGGAGTTACACCTTGAGGAGACATCTCTGCCTAGCTACCCACTACCACCCAAAGGACCCTTTCCTGGAGCTTTCTCACATAGACTTTGTCCATCGGTTCTGGATGCCAGTTTGGTGTGGTGGTTAAGTGTGAGGACTCTTATCTGGGAGAACCGGGTTGGTTTCCCCCCTCCTCAACTTGCAGCTGCTGGAATGGCCTTGGGTCAGCCATAGCTCTCTTAGGAGTTGTCCTTGAAAGGGCAGCTTCTGTCAGAGCTCTCTCAGCCCCACCCACCTCACAGGGTGTCTGTTGTGGGGGAAGAAGGTAAAGGAGATTGTGAGCTGCTCTGAGTCAGAGAGAAGGCAGGGTATAAATCTGCAGTCTTCTTTTTCTTCTTCTACCCACTACCACCCAAAGGTCCCTTTCTTGGGGCTTTCTCACCTAGTTTTTGTCCATCACTTCTGGCCCCCTTCTGCTTTGGGTTATCCCCTGATTTCTGTGCACTTTGTTCTGCCTTCAGATTTAACTTCAGTTTTTTTTTTTTGGGGGGGGGGGAGGGGGTTTAATGCCCATTCCCCCAGTTCGAAGGGATCCTTGAAGCCTTCCACAATTCCTTTTTGTCTTAAGCACTCTAAGTCATGTCTTCTCTCTGTTAAATTATATTTTTTTAAAGTACTGCATTGAACTATTCCGAATTAGAACTTCTGAAAGAAAAACTGGTGGAGGGCGTGGCGGATCTCCCTGGTCTTGATGCTGTAGATGAGGGGGTTCAGGACTGGGGGGACCAGGAGGTAGATATGGGCCATGAGGGTGTGCAGAAGAGGAGAAGCGTGCTTGCCAAAACGATGTGCAATGGATAAGCCGATCAAGGGTGTGTAATACACAACCACGGCACAGATGTGGGAGATGCAGGGGTTGAGGGCCTTCAGACGCCCTTCCTTGGAGGCCAGGCCCAGCACCGTCTTGGCTATCAGAACGTAGGAGAGGACAATAAAGAGGAAATCAAGTCCAAAAGTGAAGAGTACGACCAACAAACCATATCTGCTGTTCACTGTGATGTCGGCACAAGGAAGCCGGATTAAATTTGGGTGCAAACAGTAGGGATGAGCTAGCAGGTTAGGTCTACAAAATGGCAGCCTCCTGAGGAGAATGGGTAAGGGGGGTACCAGGACGATGCTCCTCACAGCAATCCCCAAACCTATCATGGCGATCCTGGAGTTGGTCAGGACGGTGGCATACTGCAGGGGGGTGTAGATGGCTACGAAGCGGTCAAAGGCCATGGCCCAGAGGACTCCTGAGTCCATGACGGAAAAGGAGTGGATGAAGAACATCTGGGCCAGGCAGGCATCCATCCCAATCTCTCTGGCATCCAACAGGAAGACACTCAGCACTGTGGGGAACGTAGATATGGACACCCCCAGTTCCGTCACCGCCAGCATGGAGAGGAAAAAGTACATGGGTTTGTGGAGGCTTGGGACCATCACGATCACAAGGACAACCATGCAGTTCCCCAAGATGGCAGCTGCATACAGGGAGCAGAAAGGGATGGCTACCCAGACGCCTTTGTCTTCCAGGCCTGGGAAGCCTGACAAGATAAAGCTGTGGTTCTCAAGTGGCATTGAGAAGTCAGACTTTCTCCCAGTTACCACCTGCGGATACAGATACAGAAAGTGCCCGTTAATCCTGGAGCTGAGGGGGTGGGGGGTGGGAGGGGTTGGGACGGATTATTTGATCCTGTATAACAACCGTTGTGAGCCTCACACCTGCTGCAATGATGGTGTTTCTATGAAGTGGATCAGATTAATGAAAGCATGAGGACATCACAGGATTTTGGTTTTGGCCTTTGAGGCCTTGAACCTTAACCTCTTGGTGCTTGGGGGTGGGGAAAGTGGAAGGGCTTCTAGCCCTACTTATGAACCTCCGTTCTTTTTTAGCCCTTGTGTGACACAGAGTGTTGGACTGGAGGGACCATTGGCCTGATCCAATAGGGCTTCTCTTATGTTCTTATGTGACACAGAGTGTTGGACTGGAGGGGCCGTTGGCTTGATCCAACAGGTCTTCTCTTATGTTCTTATGTGACACAGAGTGTTGGACTGGAGGGGCCATTGGCTTGATCCAACAGGGCTTCTCTTATGTTCTTATGTGACACAGAGTGTTGGACTGGAGGGGCCACTGGCCTGATCCAACAGGGCTTCTCTTATGTTCTTATGTGACACAGAGGGTTGGACTGGAGGGACCATTGGCCTGATCCAACTGGGCTTCTCTTATGTTCTTATGTGACACAGGATGTTGGAGTGGATGGGCCACTGGCCTGATCCAACAGGACTTCTCTTATGTTCTTCTGTGACACAGAGTGTTGGACTGGAGGGGCCATTGGCCTGATCCAACAGGGATTCTCTTATGTTATTATGTGACACAGAGTGTTGGACTGGAGGGACCATTGGCCTGATCCAACAGGGCTTCTCTTATGTTCTTCCACAATTCGTTTTTGTCTTAAGAACTCTCAGTCATGTCTTCTCTCTACAGTCCAACACTCCACAGGCCCCTACAGTCCAACACTCTGTGCCACATAAGAACATAAGAGAAGCCTGCTGGATCAGGCCAGTGGCCCCTCCAGTCCAACACTCTGTGTCACATAAGAACATAAGAGAAGCCCTCTTGGATCAGGCCAATGGCCCCTCCAGTCCAACACTCTGTGTCACATAAGAACATACGAGAAGCCATGTTGGATCAGGCCAACGGCCCCTCCATTCCAACGCTCTGTGTCACATAAGAGAAGCCATGTTGGATATGGCCAATGGCCCCTCCAGTCCAACACTCTGTGTCACATAAGAACATAAGAGAAGCCATGTTGGATATGGCCAATGACCCATCCAGTCCAACACTCTGTGTCACACAGTGGCCAAAACACACACACACACACTGTGGCTAACAGCCACTGATGGACCTCTGCTCCATATTTTTATATAAACCCCTCTTGAAGGTGTCTATGCTTATGGCCGCCACCACAAATAAAAATTTATTATTATTATTATTATTATTATTATTATACATCGCCTAGAGCCCAGGATTGAACATATATATTGAAGAAGTATAGCCACCTTCAAGAAGGGTTTAGATAAAAATATGGAGCACGGGTCCATCAGTGGCTATTAGCCACAGTGTATGTGTGTATATAAAATTTTTTGCCACTGTGTGACACAGAGTGTTGG
Source organism: Heteronotia binoei (assembly GCF_032191835.1). Taxonomy (NCBI): domain Eukaryota; kingdom Metazoa; phylum Chordata; class Lepidosauria; order Squamata; family Gekkonidae; genus Heteronotia; species Heteronotia binoei. The sequence continues at coordinate 349,223 of NW_026800229.1, read as the reverse complement.
ACTTGATGGGCCGTTGGCCTGATCCAACATGGCTTCTCTTATGTTCTTATGTTCTTATATGAACATATGAAACTGCCTTATACTGAATCAGACCCTTGGTCCATCAAAGTCAGTATTGTCTTCTCGCCAGGTTCTCAAGCTGAGGTTTTTCACACCTATTTGCCTGGACCGTTTTTTGCAGATGCCGGGGATTGAACTGGGACCTTCTGCTTCCCAAGCAGATGCTCTACCACTGAGCCACCGTCCCTCCCCATTGGCCGGAATGATGCGATTCATAAATGTAATAAATAATAATAGTCATAATCTTGCTGCACTCTAAGATCTGACAAACTTTCTAATGTTTTTCCCCACAAAAAATGGGGAAATAACTAAAACATCTAAAGCAGACAGATGGAAACCTTCACCCTGCCACTGTGGCCACCGAGGAGGAAGTGATTTTAAAAGTATGACGGGAGGAAGGTTTTGTTATGACAATTCTAGTTCAAGAAGCATTTGGAAGTAGATGCTGAGCTGATAGAATTTAGTCCACCTTCAGGTGATGTCAGGGGTATGTGGGGCATTTGCAGTGGGTTGTGTTAATGAGCTCTGGCACCTCTTTTTCTCTTAAACGACTCCTGCTTTTAACAGACAATCATGATCATGACTGAGGAATTCAAAGGGCTCTCCTTAACCCTCAATGGGATCGGACTATCCTGTTGGTGATGTCTCCTCCATCCCCAAATGGACTGCTTGAAAGGGCAGCAGAAGAGCAAAGAGGCTGGTTCTGAATATCCCACAACAACCTGCAGAGTCTTGTGAGCAAAAATTCTCCTTTGTGAGCTCCTGGCCTTAGAGCTGTGAGCTCCTGCATCCATGAGTGTGCTCTGGGGCCCTCCTTCCTGAGCGAAGACACAAATGTGTGAGCTGGAGGCTAAAAATCTGTGAGCCAGCTCACGCTCACTCAGCTGAGAGGGAAAACTGGTCACCACCACAAGTCAGCTGTGACTTGGCAGCACAAAAAGGAAATGGGAAGAAAGACTTCTTTCTATCCAGGCCTCAGATTCATCAGGAGCTCACAGGAGCACAGCTCCTGAACCTTTCTGATGCCCTCCCCTCCTCCCCACCTACCTACCTTGTCCATTGAATAGGAGGTGCAGCTGCATAACAATCCCTGGATTAGGAGAGCGGGCAGCCAGCCAGCCACCAGGGGCTCTGCCACACCCCCAGCAGCCCTCATGTACCCCTAGAGAAGCCCAGGCCACTCTTTCTCCACTTCTTATGTGATTTTGGGTGCTGGGTGGCTTGTTGGCCTTTTGACTGCGGGGAGGGGGGTGGCCAAGGAGAGCCCCAGGAGAGCGAGGCCTGCTTAGGCCGGCTGGATCTCTAGCGCAAGCAGGCCTCGCTCACCCGAGACTCTCCTCTCTTGCATTGGGTTGCTTTTGGCAGGTGCAGGGAGCATATGATAATGAGTTAAGCTAATGAGCTCCACCACCTGTTTTTCTACAGAACGACCCCTGCTTCTATCACTCTTAGGTCTCTTTATAAAACACTGCACCAAATTTTATGACAGCTGCCTTTCAGTGTAAAAGTTCTATTTAAATATATCATAGAATCCTAGAGTTGGAAGAGATCTCCAGGGTCATCTAGTCCAACCCCCTGCACAATGAGGGAAATTCACAAATACTGCCCTCCCCCCCTAAATTCACAGGATCCGCCTTGCTGTCAGATGGCCCTCCAGCCTCTGCTTAAAAACCTCCAAGAAAGGAGAGCCCACCACCTCCCAAGGAGGAAGAAGAAGAAGAAGAAGAAGAAGATATTGGATTTATATCCCGCCCTCCACTCCAAAGAGTCTCAGAGCGGCTCACAATCTCCTTTACCTTCCTCCCCCACAACAGACACCCTGTGAGGTGGATGGGGCTGAGAGGGCTCTCACAGCAGCTGCCCTTTCAAGGACAACTTCTGCCACAGCTATGGCTGACCCAAGGCCATGCTAGCAGGTGCAAGTGGAGGAGTGGGGAATCAAACCCGGTTCTCCCAGATAAGAGTCCGCACACTTAACCACTACACCAAACTGGCTCTCCCACTACACCAAACTGGCTCTCTTTTGCAAATAACAGAGGAAGCCTGTTACACTGAGGAATTGCTCTTACAGTCAGGAAGTTCTTCCAAATGTTGAGCCGGAAACTCTTTTGATTTAATTTCAACCCACTAGTTCTAGTCCTACCTTCTGGGTCCACAGAAAACAATTCCACCCCATCCTCTCTAGGACATCCCTTCAAGGACTTGAAGATGGTGATCCTATCACCTCTCAGCCACCTCCTCTCCAGGCTAAACATCCCCAGCTCCTTCAACCTTTCTCCATAGGACTTTTTCTCCAGACCCCTCACCGTATATATATTTACAGCTGAACTTTCTGCAGATCTGCTTCTGAGGCGCCTTCCAACTTAAAAAAAATGATATCAAGATGGATCTAGAGAAGTATTTGTCACCATAAGACTGAAGCCAGCAAGAAAATAATAATAATGAGCTGAGCAATTTTCCAAACACTCAGCAACAGTGGGAACCAGAAAATAAGATCATTTAAAAAAAAACACCAATGCAACCGGAATGTTTTATTGTGTTCTTGCATGCAAAACCAAGTATTTTGCAAATAACAGAGGAGACAGAGAGAGAGAGTGCTGCGGAAAGGCGTCTTTCCCAAGGCAAAGAATGAGCCCCGCCCCCCCTTCCCACCTCAGGCAACTTTGGGTCTGCCGCAGGGTCCCTCCCAATCCCCCCCCCCGCACGGGTTCCTTCCCACCCAGGACTCCTGTGAGGCCCAGTGCCCAAAGGCTGGTGCTGCCTGCTGTCTGCCCTCCTCACTCACCACTGCCGACATCTCTCGTCCTTCCTGCTCAGTGATGGGGGGGGGGAGAGACAAGGCCAGGCCTCCCCCTGCAGGAGGCGGCATTTGTGCCCGGAGCCAGAGGGCCCTTGGGGACCAACCAGGAACCTGCCACAGGCCAATTAGCTGGCTGAGCTGATGACAGCGGGGGGGGGGGGTGGCCATCAAGGGGAGAGACACCTGGGGCCAAAAGACACCTGTTCTCTGGGGGAGCGCTTGCCCCTGACAAGAGAGCCAGGGTGCTCAGCTAATTTGAAGTGTGGCAAGGAGTGAGGTTATGGAAACCACCACAACGCACCATGGTGTGTATGACGTAAGATGTGTGGTTCTCTTGCCCTTCTCCCAGCTGAGCCATGTTTGCGTCTGGCCATAAGGAAGCATGCAGGCCCCAGAGTTGTGGCTCAGTGCTCCAGATCCTGGGGGGCACTGGGGGGGGCGGGGAGGAAGATGGAAGAAGGCAAAGGAGCACATTGTCTGCTGGGGCTTCTGAAATGTGCGGCCCCATCAGCAGTCCTGGCACTAGAGGTTCTGCCACTAACAGCAGACTCCTGAGCCGCCCCCCCCCCCCACATCTCCCTTTCATAATTTTTTTCACGCCTTTATGGGAAGGCGCCGCTCAGCTGCTTTCAACCCGAAATTGGCTGGGCGCCGCTAAAACACCGCGCTCTTCAGAGGCTTCACAGAGCGCAGCGGCTGAACGGCACCTTCCACTCGGGGGAGGTGCAAGAGAAGTCAGGAGCACCCCCAGGTGGGGTAGTGCTCTAGGCAGTCACCTACCGTGCCTAATCCCACGCACCGGCCCTGCCCATCCGTCCCTGTGTCAGGTCTGGCATGCCCAGGTCTGCCATGCCAAGAGCATAAATCTCGGTGGGAGGGAGGAGATGGAGGAGAGAGATCCTTAACAGTAACTCAGGATCCTGAGACACAGATGAAGAAGTGTTCAGTAGGATAGAAGGCGTTTCTCCACGGGGGTTATTCTGTGGGGAGGAAAAGAAAGCAGGGGATGAAGATCAAGAATTCAGTCTGGGGCAGGAGGGTGGAGCCTGGAGACCAAGAAGACCTAGGAGGGAAGGCTGGGGCGGGGGGGGGGGGGTGCTGGGAAGGGTCAGTCTGTTCCTGTTCTAACTGTGACCAGCATAGACTTTGCCTTTTTCACAGGAGCCACACCATAGGTTGACATTTCTACCTATCCAGTGCCAGTTTGGTGCAGTGGTTAAGTGTGCGGACTCTTGTCTGGAAGAACTGGGTCTGATATCCCACTCCTCCACTTGCACCTGCTGGAATGGCCTTGGGTCAGCCAGAGCTCTCTTATCTGGGAGAACCAGGTTTAATTCTCCACTTCTCCACTTGCAGCTGCTAGGATGGCCTTGGGTCAGCCAGAGCTCTCTTATCTGGGAGAACTGGATTTAATTCTCCACTCCTCCACTTGGAGCTGCTGGAATGGCCTTGGGTCAGCCAGAGCTCTCTTATCTGGGAGAATCGGGTTTGATTCCCCACTCCTTCACTTGCACCTGCTGATATGGTCTTGGGTCACCCAGAGCTCACTTATCTGGGAGAACCGGGTTTGATTCCCCACTCCACCACTTGCAGCTGATGGAATGGCCTTGGGTCAGTCAGAGCTCCCTTATCTCGGAGAACTGGGTTTGATTCCCCACTCCTCCACTTGCAGCTGCTGGAATGGCCTTGGGTCACCCCAGCTCTCTTATCTGGGAGAACCAGGTTTGATTCCCCACTCCTCCACTTGCACCTGCTGGAATGGCCTTTGGTAAGCCAGAGCTCTCTTATCTGGGAGAACCGGGATGGATTCCCCACTCCTCCACTTGAAGCTGCTGGAATGGCCTTGGGTCAGCCAGAGCTCTCTTATCTGGGAGAACCAGGTTTGATTCCCCACTCCTCCACTTGCACCTGCTGGAATGACCTTGGGTCAGCCAGAGCTCTCTTATCTGGGAGACTCAGGTTTGGTTTCCCACTCCTCCACTTGCAGCTGCTGGAATGGCCTTGGGACAGCCAGAGCGCTCTTATCTGGGAGACTCGGGTTTGATTCCCCACTCCTCCACTTGCAGCTCCTGGAATGGGCTTGGGTCAGCCAGAGCTCTCTTATCTGGGGGAACCGGGTTTGATTCCCCACTCCTCCACTTGCAGCTGCTGGAATGGCCTTGGGTCACCCAGAGCTCACTTATCTGGGAGAACCGGGTTTGATTCCCCACTCCTCCACTTGCAGCTGCTGGAATGGCATTGGGTCAGCCAGAGCTCTAATATCTGGGAGAACCAGGTTTGATTCCCCACTCCTCCACTTGCACCTGCTGGAATGGCTTTGGGTCAGCCAGAGGTCTCTTATCTGGGAGAACCGGGATGGATTCCCCGCTCCTCCACTTGCAACTGCTGGAATGGCCTTGGTCAGCCAGAGCTCTCTTCTCTCGGAGAACCGGGTTTGATTCCCCACTCCTCCACTTGCAGCTGCTGGAATGGCCTTGGGGCAGCCAAAGCTCTCTTATCTGGGGAAACTGGATTTGATTCCCCGCTCCTCCACTTGCAACTGCTGGAATGGCCTTGGGTCAGCCTGAGCTCTCTTATCTGGTAGAACCGGGTCTGATTCCCCACTCCCCCATTTGCAGCTGATGGAATGGCCTTGGGGCAGCCAGAGCTCTCTTATCTGGGAGAACCGGGTTGGATTCCCCACTCCTCCACTTGCACCTGCTGGAATGGCCTTGGGTCAGCCAGAGCTCTCTTATCTGGGAGAACCGGGTTTAATTCTCCACTCCTCCGCTTTGAGCTCCTGGAATGGCCTTGGGTCAGCCAGAGCTCTCTTATCTGGGAGAACCGGGTTTAATTCTCCACTCCTCCACTTGCAGCTGCTAGGATGGCCTTGGGTCAGCCAGAGCTCTCTTATCTGGGAGAATCGGGTTTGATTCCCCACTCTTTCACTTGCAACTGCTGGGATGGCCTTGGGTCACCCAGAGCTCACTTATCTGGGAGAACCGGGTTTGATTCCCCACTCCACCACTTGCAGCTGCTGGAATGGCCTTGGGTCAGTCAGAGCTATCTTATCTGGGAGAACCGGGTTTGATTCGCCACTCCTCCACTTGCAGCTACTGGAATGGCCTTGGGTCAGCCAGAGCTCTCTTATCTGGGAGAACCGGGTTTGATTCCCCACTCCTCCACTTGCACCTGCTGGAATGGCCTTGGGTCAGCCAGAGCTCTCTTATCTGGGAGAACCGGGATGGATTCCCCACTCCTCCACTTGCAGCTGCTGGAATGGCCTTGGGTCAGCCAGAGCTCTCTTATTTGGGAGAACCGGGTTTGATTCTCCCACTCCTCCACTTGCAGCTGCTGGAATGGCCTTGGGTCAGCCAGAGCTCTCTTATCTGGGAGAACCGGGTTTAATTCTCCACTCATCCACTTGGTGCTGCTGGAATGGCTTTGGATCAGCCGGAGCTCTCTTATGTGGGAGAACCGGGTTTAATTCTGCACTCCTCCACTTGGAGCTGCTGGAATGGCCTTGGGTCAGCCAGAGCTCTCTTATCTGGGAGAATCGGGTTTGATTCCCCACTCCTTCACTTGCACCTGCTGGGATGGCCTTGGATCAGCCAGAGCTCTCTTATGTGGGAGAACCCGGTTTAATTCTCCACTCCTCCACTTGCACCTGCTGGAATGGCCTTGGGTCAGCCAGAGCTTTCTTATCTCGGAGAACCGGGTTTGATTCTCCACTCCTCCACTTGCACCTGCTGGAATGGCCTTGGGTCAGCCCTAGGTCTTGCAAGAATTGTCCTTGAAAGGGCCAATTTGGTGTGAGAGCCAATTTGGCGCAGTAGTTAAGTGTGTAGACTCTTATCTGGGAGAACCGGGTTTGATTCCCCACTCCTCAACTTGCAGCTGCTGGAATGGCCTTGGGTCAGCCAGAACTCTCTTATCTGGGAGAACTAGGTTTGATTCCCCACTCCTCCACTTGGAGCTGCTGGAATGCCCTTGGGTCAGCCAGAGCTCTCTTATCTGGGAGAACCGGGTTTGATTCCCCCCTCCTCCACTTTCACCTGCTGGAATGGCCTTGGGTCAGCCATAGCTCTCTTATCTGGGAGAACCGTGTTTGATTCCTTCCTCCTCCACTTGCAGCTGCTGAAATGGCCTTGGGTCAGGCAGAGCTCTCGTATCTGGGAGACTCAGGTTTGGTTCCCACACCTCCACTTGTACCTGCTGGAATGGCCTTGGGTCAGCCATAGCTCTCTTATCTGCGAGAACCGGGTTTGATTCCCCCCCTCTTCCACTTGCAGCTGCTGGAATGGCCTTGAGCCAGCCAGAGCTATCACTGGAGTTGTCTGTTGTGGGGGAAGGAGATAAAGGAGATTGTAAGCCACTCTGAGACTCTGATTCAAAGAGAAGGCCGGGGTATAATTCTGCAGTTGTCATCATCTTCTTCTTCTTCCTGCCTCCATCTGCCCTCCTGGCCTCCCACCACTGCAGTCTTTGTGCTTGGTTGTCCCTGCCAGCTCCCCCCCACCCGCCCCTGCTAAAGCCCCTTCCCCAAGGCCCCTCGGGAAAATCCTCCACTTGGAGCTGCTGGAATGGCCTTGGGTCAGCCAGAACTCTCTTATCTGGGAGAACTAGGTTTGATTCCCCACTCCTCCACTTGGAGCTGCTGGAATGGCCTTGGGTCAGCCATAGCTCTCTTATCTGGGAGAACCGAGTCTGATTCCCTCCTCCTCCACTTGCAGCTGCTGGAATGGCCTTGGGTCAGCCAGAGCTCTCTTATCTGGGAGAACCGTGTTTGATTCCTTCCTCCTCCACTTGCAGCTGCTGAAATGGCCTTGGGTCAGGCCACAGCTTTGTTCTGCCTTCAGATTTAACTTCAGGGTTTTTTTGTGGGGGAGGGGGTTTAATGCCCATTCCCCCAGTTCGAAGAGATCCTCTTGAAGCCTTCCACAATTCCTTTTTGTCTTAAGCACTCTAAGTCATGTCTTCTCTCTGTTAAATTATATATTTTTTAAGTACTGCATTGAACTATTCTGAATTAGGACTTCTGAAAGAAAAACTGGTGGAGGGCGTGGCGGATCTCCCTGGTCTTGATGCTGTAGATGAGGGGGTTCAGGACTGGGGGGACCAGGAGGTAGATATGGGCCATGAGGGTGTGCAGAAGGGGAGACGCGTGCTTGCCAAAACGATGTGCCATGGAGACGCCGATCATGGGTGTGTAGTACACAACCACGGCACAGATGTGGGAGATGCAGGGGTTGAGGGCCTTCAGACGCCCTTCCTTGGAGGCCAGGCCCAGCACCGTCTTGGCTATCAGAATGTAGGAGAGGACAATAAAGAGGAAATCAAGTCCAAAAGTGGAGAGTACAACAAACAAACCATATCTGCTGTTCACTGTGATGTCGGCACAAGGAAGCCGGATTAAATTTGGGTGCAAACAGTAGGGATGAGCTAGCAGGTTAGGTCTACAAAATGGCAGCCTCCTGAGGAGAATAGGTATGGGGGCCATCAGGACGATGCTCCTCACAGCAATCCCCAAACCTATCATGGCGATCCTGGAGTTGGTCAGGACAGTGGTGTACTGCAGGGGGTTGTAGATGGCTACGAAGCGGTCAAAGGCCATGGCCCAGAGGACTCCTGAGTCCATGATGGAAAAGGAGTGGATGAAGAACATCTGGAAGAGACAGGCATCCATCCCAATCTCTCTGGCATCCAACAGGAAGACACTCAGCACTGTGGGGAACGTAGATATGGACACCCCCAGTTCTGTCACCGCCAGCATGGAGAGGAAAAAGTACATGGGTTTGTGGAGGCTTGGGACCATCACGATCACAAGGACGACCATGCAGTTCCCCAAGATGGCGGCTGCATACAGGGAGCAGAAAGGGATGGCTACCCAGACGCCTTTGTCTTCCAGGCCTGGGAAGCCCGACAAGAGGAAGGTGGGAGAGACAAAGCTGAGGTTCTCAAGTGGCGTTGAGAAGTGGGACGTTCTCCCAGTTACCACCTGCAGATACAGAAAGTGTCCGTTAATCCTGGAGCTGAGGGGGTGTGTGGGGGGGTAGGGACGGATGGTTTGATCCTCTATAACAGGGGTGCCAAACATGCAGTCCGGGGGCTGAATCAGGCCCCCAAGCAACTGGTTGTCAACTGCTTCCTTCTCCCTCTCTTGCTTCCTTTTGCATCACAGCTTGCTTTGCATGGCTTGCTCAATCACACAGGAGCTGCAGAGCAAAACCTCTGTTTTCTCCATTGGCTGAGGCTCCTCCCCTTCCTGGTCCCCTGTGGAAGGAAGGAAAGAGCCACAGTTTCCTTTGCCCAGTTCCCTGGATCCCATGGCAGAAATACAAAGAAAGATCTTTAACACCAATGAGTGCTAACATTTTAAATTTTTAAAAAATATATATATTTGTGTTTGTGTGTGTTCTTTATAAAGTTTATATCTCTGCTACCTAATCTTAAATAGGTGCACATATAGCTTGGCCCAACCCGACATGGCCCGGCCCCTCAAGGTCTCATTTATGTCAGATCCGGCCCTCATAACAAATGAGTTTGACACCACTGTGTATAACAACTGCTGTGAGCATCACACGTGCTGCGATTATGGTGTTTCTGTGACGGGGTTTGGATCCCCAATCTGTTCTTATGAAAAGTGGATCAGACAACGGAAAGCATGAGGACATCGCAGGATTTGGCTGCACTCTAAGGTATGACAAACTTTCTAGTAGTTTCCCCCACAAAAAAATGGGGAAATAACCAAAACATCTAAAGCAGACAGATGGAAATCTTCCTCATGCCACTGTGGCCGCAAAGGAGATCTGGGGTCATTCTTCCTGAAGACAAAATTGTGTGAACTGGAAGTTAAAAATCTGTGAGCTAGCTCACGCTAACTCAGCTCGGAGGGAACACTGGCTGGGAGTCAGGTTTTATGATAACCATTCTAATTCAAGAAGCATTTTAAGATAGATGCTGATGAGCTGATATAATTTAGTGCACCTTCCAATGATGTCAGGGGGTGTGGCATATGCAAATGAGCTATGCTAATGAGTTCTGGCACCTCTTTTTCTATGGAATGACTTCTGCTTTTAACAGTCAATTCTGCATCATTCAAATTTAATGGGATCGGACTAGCCTGTGGGTGCTGCCTCCTCCATCCCCAAATGGGCTGCTTGAAAGGGCAGGAGAAGAGCAAAGAGGCTGGTTCTGAATATCCCACAACAACCTTTGTCTACGAGCCGACAGGAAACAGCTAAACCCCTCCGACATTCTTCCCCTCACCCACACTGGAACCATGTTGAGAGTTCTTCTTCCCAGACAATGGAGATCTCTATTTCAGAAGGGGAGGGATAGCTTGGATAAAATGAATTCTCACAGACTTCTGTTTGAGAGGTACAAGGTGTTTTTAAGCTCAACCAAGTGATATTAGAAAAGGACCCATGGCCTGGAGATCCCAAACCCAGCAGTTCTCGGAAGCTGAGCAAAGTCGGCACTGGTGAGGACTTGGATGGGAGACCACCAAGGCGGAAGTCCAGGGTTGCTATGCAGAGACGGCAATGGAAAACCACCTCTGCTCCTCTCTTGCCTTAGAAAACCCCACAGAGTCATCACCAGTGGTGTAGGGAGGGGGGGCGGGTCGCCCCAGGTCTGGGGGGCCCCTTGGCAATGCCAAGGGGCCCCTCAGAAGCCGGCTGCCTGGCGACCCCGCCGCCGCCACTCACGTTGCTACCGAGATCCTGGAGCGCCACGTTCATGCTGGCGATCATAGGCGAGGAGAGGAGCTGGGCGCCGCCGCTGCCTAGCGCCGGAGGCAGCCGGGGCCGAGGCGGGCGGCTGCTGGGGCCATGCTGCACAGCTCCAACAGGGGGGCTCTCTCCGCCCGCCTGCGAGCCCAAGGGCCTCCCTGCCCTGCCCTGCGCGCCACAAGGAGGCGCCGCCAGTTGCTAGGGCAAGCTGGTCCTTGCCTCCGGCGAGGCAGCCCGGGGAGCGTGCTGCTGCGCTCCACACGGCGCGCAAGGGGCCTGCGCTGCTGCCGGCCGCCGAGGTCATAGAGCGGGAGCCGGGGAGGGGGTGGCTGTGGCGCCGGTGCCTCCCGACCGCGGAGCCGGTCTCTCTGGCCCTGCCGGCGCAGCCAGCCGGTAGATCTGCCATTGCGCAAGTCTGCCGGAATTTTGGTCTGGAACCTTCATCGTTGCAGGTGTTTAAAACATATATATGATATGTTGGCTCTTTCGCACACATTGCGTGGCTCTTAAAGCCCCCCCCCCCCCCATCGGCCAGCTCGGAGAACACATTTAAAGTTGAAGTTGCTTTCTTTCCACCTCCACCTCCATCACTTCCTGTTTCCAGCAGGGCTCCCTCGCAAGTGGTGGCCATCTTGCGGAAGTGACATCATCGGAAGTGACATCATATCCTGTTTCTGGCGGCGTGCACACACATAGGCCCCCAGCCCCCATAGGCAGCCAGCCAGGCCCCTAAAGCCCTAGCTATGCCCCTGGTCATCACCAATGTTCCCTCTAAGCTGCAGAGTCTTGTGAGCAAAAATTCTCCTTTGTGAGCTCCTGGCCTTAGAGCTGTGAGCTCCTGCATCCATGAGTGTGCTCTGGGGCCCTCCTTCCTGAGCGAAGGCACAAATGTGTGAGCTGGAGGCTAAAAATCTGTGAGCCAGCTCACGCTCACTCAGCTGAGAGGGAAAACTGGTCACCACCACAAGTCAGCTGTGACTTGGCAGCACAAAAAGGAAATGGGAAGAAAGACTTCTTTCTATCCAGGCCTCAGATTCATCAGGAGCTCACAGGAGCACAGCTCCTGAACCTTTCTGATGCCCTCCCCTCCTCCCCACCTACCTACCTTGTCCATTGAATAGGAGGTGCAGCTGCATAACAATCCCTGGATTAGGAGAGCGGGCAGCCAGCCAGCCACCAGGGGCTTTGCCACACCCCCAGAAGCCCTCATGTACCCCTGGAGAAGCCCCTGCCACCCTTTCTCCACTTCTTATGTGATTTTGGGTGGTGGGTGGCTTGTTGGCCTTTTGACTGCGGGGAGGGGGGTGGCCAAGGAGAGCCCCAGGAGAGCGAGGCCTGCTTAGACTGGCTGAATCTCTAGCCCAAACAGGCCTCGTTCACCCAGGACTCTCCTTTCTTGCATTGGGTTGCTTTTGGCTGGTGGAGGGGGCATATGATAATGAGTTATGCTAATGAGCTCCACCACCTGTTTTTCTACAGAACGACCCCTGCTTCTATCACTCTTAGGTCTCTATAAAACACTGCACCAAATTTTATGACGGCTGCCTTTCAGTGTAAAAGTTCTATTTAAATATATCATAGAGTTGGAAGAGACCTCCAGGGTCATCTAGTCCAACCCCCTGCACAATGCAGGAAACCCACAAATACCTACCCCAAATTCACAGGATCTTCATCACTGTCAAATGGCCATCCAGCCTCTGTTTAAAAACCTCCAAGGAAGGAGAGCCCACCACCTTCCAAGGAAGCCTGTTCCACTGAGGAATCGCTCTAACGGTGAGGAAGTTCTTCCTAATATTGAGTCGGAAACACTTTTGATTTAATTTCAACCCATTGGTTCTGGTCCTATCTTCTGGGGCCACAGAAAACAATTCCACCCCATCCTCTATATGACAGCCCTTCAAGGACTTGAAGATGGTGATCCTATCACCTCTCAGCCGCCTCCTCTCCAGGCTAAACATGCCCAGCTCCTTCAACCTTTCTTCACAGGACTTGGTCTCCAGACCCCTCACCATATATATATTTATAGCTGAACTTTCTGCAGATCTGCTTCTGAGGCGCCTTCCAACTTAAAAAAATGAATCAAAATGGATCTAGAGAAGTATTTGTCACCATAAGACTGAAACCAGGAAGAAAATATGAGGAACTGAGCAATTTTCCAAAAACCCAGCAACAGCAACAGTGGAAACCAGAAAATAAGATCATTTAAATAAAACAACAACAATGAAACCGGAATGTTTTATTGAAACCCACACCATACCATAGACCTTTATTGGCATTAATATAAGAATACAGTATACTTTAAAACCAACAGTAACACTATAGAATATAATAAAACCTTAAAAAAAACCAGCAAAAGTTAAATGACATAAAATAGCTGTGAGCTATGCATGAGTAAAAGCCTCTCTGATTTGGATCGCAGCCTGTAGAAAGCCTGAATGTTTTATTGTGTTCTTGCATGCAAAACCAAGTATTTTGCAAATAACAGAGGAGACAGAGAGAGAGAGTGCTGCGGAAAGGCGTCTTTCCCAAGGCAAAGAATGAGCCCCGCCCCCCTTCCCACCTCAGGCAACTTTGGGTCTGCCGCAGGGTCCCTCCCAATCCCCCCCCCCCCGCACGGATTCCTTCCCACCCAGGACTCCTGTTAGGCCCAGTGCCCAAATGCTGGTGCTGCCTGCTGTCTGCCCTCCTCACTCACCACTGCCGACATCTCTCGTCCTTCCTGCTCAGTGATGGGGGGGGGGACAAGGCCAGGCCTCCCCCCTGCAGGAGGACGCATTTGTGCCCGGAGCCAGAGGGCCCTTGGGGACCAACCAGGAACTTGCCACAGGCCAATTAGCTGGCTGAGCTGATGACAGCGGGGGGGGGGGGGTGGCCATCGAGGGGAGAGACACCTGGGGCCAAAAGACACCTGTTCTCTGGGGGAGCGCTTGCCCCTCACAAGAGAGCCAGGCCGCTCAACTATTTTGAAGTGTGGCAAGGAGTGAGGTTATGGAAACCACCACAACGCACCGTGGTGGGTATGACTTAATGCTGTGTGGTTCTCTTGCCCTTCTCCCAGCTGAGCCACGTTTGCGTCTGGTCATAAGGAAGCATGCAGGCCCCAGAGGTGTGTCTCAGTGCTCCAGATCCTGGGGGGGCGGGGAGGGAGAGGGAAGAAGGCAAAGGAGCACATTGTCTGCTGGGGCTTCTGAAATGCGTTGGGGTGGGCCCCGTCAGTCCCTGAGTCAGGTCTGTCACGCCAAGAGCATCCCTTTTCCACATGAAGAACCTTACAACCCGATAACAATGAAAAATATTGATCTGTTTAGGAACAACTATGAAAAGCTCTGGCGCAAAATAGAAGAAGATATGCTAAAGTGGAACAAGCTCAATTTGTCATTGTTGGGCAGAATAGCTGCAGTAAAAATGAATATCTTACCAAGGATTATGTATTTGTTTCAAACTATCCCCATTGTGAAAGATGCTAAGCAATTTGACAAATGGAGAAGAAAAATCTCGGAATTTGTGTGGGCCGGGAGGAAACCTAGAATTAAAATGAAAGTCCTGATAGATGCAAAAGAGAGAGGTGGGTTTCAATTACCAGATTTGAAACTGTATCATGAAGCAATTTGTTTAGTATGGTTGAAAGAATGGATAACGTTATTAAATAAAAAACTTCTAGTGCTAGAAGGCCATGGGAAAAAATTCGGCTGGCATGCCTACTTGTATTATGGGAAAAAGAAGATGGACGGTCTTTTCTCTCACCATTATATAAGGAGCAACTTACTAAATGTGTGGATAAAGTACAAGAAATATGGCGATGAGAGAAGACCTCTGTGGATAGTGCCGGCTGAAGTGATAAAGTTAACGGCCAAAACAGTTAAGGAAAAACAACTATCATACAACCAACTACTAAAAATACAAAGTGGGAAAATAGAAATGAAAACTGCAGAAGAATTGAATTATAAATATGATTGGTTTCAAATGCAACAAATAAAAAGCTTGATGGAGAATGATATTAAAGCTGAAGGAATAAGGAAAGAGCAAACAGAAATGGAAAGAGTTCTGCTTGGAGATAATGAGAAATTAATTTCAAAAGTGTACAAATTACTTTTACAATGGACCACAGAAGATGAAGTAGTGAAATCTCAAATGATAAAATGGGCAATTAATGTAAATAAAGAAATAAAAATGGAATCTTGGGAACATCTGTGGAAAAACTCTATGAAACTCGCAACATGTCATAGTATTAAAGAGAACTGTTTTAAGATGATGTATAGATGGTACATGACTCCAAAAAAATTAGCAAAGATGGACAATAAGATGCCAGATAGGTGTTGGAAATGTAAAAAGCATGAAGGCTCTTTTTTTTTTTTTTTTAAGAATTTTACATTTTATTGAGATAGAAAAGAACAATACATAGACAAGAGAAAGAAAAAGAACAAATATACACCAACAAGCAACACATACAAATAGTACATAGCCTAATGAAAAGCTAGGCCATAGACAAAATACAAGCATCCATTCCCCCTTACCCAACCAAGCACACTGGGGGGGAGGAGAGGTTTCGATAAAATAAGAACAAGTTTTCTAATTATAATTTCACAATTATTTCAGCTGTACTTTACATAAGGTAGTTTAAAACTAAACATTAACCTTTTCCTTAGATAGTATTTATGGCATGTTTTAATATAGTTACTCCGTGTCAAATCCTTTACTTTTAGCCCATTTGTACACAGGATCCCATTCCTCCTGACACTTCTGCACATTTCCATTTCTTAATCTTGTGGACATTAGGTCGGCCTCAGCGGTTTCTAATAGTTTATTTATAAACTCTTCTCTGTTCGGGGTTTTCTCACCTTTCCAATACTTGGCATATAGTATTCTGGCAATTGTAATTATATACATTAGCAATTTCAACTTTGTTACCGGCACTTTCTGCCTGCAAATGTTCAAGAGATATAGTTCCGGCACATGGGTAATTTGTGTTTCTAAAATTTTTTGAGTCGATGTTAATTTGCACCCAATACTTTCTAGCTGATTTGCATTGCCACCATATGTGGAATAAAGAGCCTTTAACTTCTCGGCATTTCCAGCACTTGTTTGAATATGTGGGGTAGATTTTTGCCAATCTATTAGGTGTAAGATACCACCTGTAAACCATTTTATATAAATTTTCTTTAAGATCTGCTGGTCTTATCAGCTTTAAATTCTGTTTCCATAATCTCTCCCATTCCTCTAAATCTATGTTATAGCCAAAGTCTTGGAGCCAACGGATCCATGTCTCCTTCACCACTTCGTCACTCATCTTAATTTGTAGCAGCCAATCATACACCTTGGAGATCATTTTCTGCTTAGATTCTATAATCAAATCTAACTCAATTTGTGTGTTCACAAAACCTTTTTCTTTATCAGCCCGAAATCTTGATCTTAGTTGACACTGAAGCCACCAACTTAACTTGCCAATCTCTTCTTCAATCAGTTCGTTTTTATCATTCAATAAATATGCATAGTCCTGTGGGCTGTCCCAGTTATACAGATTGGGGTGAGTCAAAGCTTCAATCGGAGATATCCACTTGGGAGTATAGAAATATTGTAGCTTGATATCACTCCAAATCTTGTACAAGGATCTTCTTATTTCATGCCTAAGGAAATGACCCGTTTTTGCAGGAGCATGGTACCACATATAGTTGTGCCACCCTTCACCCAGGCCAGCGCCTTCAATGATCAACAGTCTCTTATTGTCCAGTTTACACCAATCTCTTAGCCACGCCATGCCACATGCTTTATAGTATAGGTTCCAATCTGGGAGAGCTAGGCCGCCTCTTAACTTACTGTCTTGTAAAACTTTCAGTTTAATTCTAGCCTTCTTGCCCTGCCAGATAAAAGTCTTAGACATGGTATTAAGTTGTTGAAAAAAAATTTTGGGTATCATAATTGGTATTGTCTGAAACAAGAACAGGACTCTCGGGAGGATATTCATCTTGATTGTTGCAATTCTGCCCAAAAGTGAAATCTGAAGATCTTTCCAATTGGTTAAGTCATGACGAATCGATTTTAATATTTTTTCATAATTGTCTCTATACAAAGTCCTTAGATCATTTGTAAGATGAATTCCCAAATACTTAATTTTTTTCTCATGTTTGAATCCTGACAGTTCCTCAAGTAACCGGATCTGGTCCTCAGTCATATTCTTGGATAGAATTTTAGTCTTTGCAGCGTTCAACTTAAAGCCAGAGACTTCGCCAAATTCTCTTATTTGTTGTTTCAAAAGAGGTATCGAAGAAACAGGTTGTTCCAAAATGAATACGAGGTCGTCCGCAAATGCCAAAGTCTTCAACTCTATACTGTGTATTCTTGTACCTTGAATTCGGGTATCCTCTCTAATCTTCTTAATCAACGGTTCCAACGTTAAGATAAAAAGTAAAGGAGAGAGAGGACAGCCTTGTCTTGTACCTTGTTCAATTTCTATTGAGTCTGTCATTACTCCATTAAAACTCACTTTTGCTATTTGTTTTGAGTACACCGCTTCCACCATTCTGATGTACCTTTCACCACATCCAGTTGCAGACAATATATGAAGGCTCTTTCTACCATATGTGGTGGACTTGTGAAAGAGCTAAAATGTTTTGGCAGATGATTCAACAAGAGATATCTAAGATCCTAGGATATGAATTTAAAAAAGAAGCAGAGACATTTTTGCTGGGATTACAAATGGAGAATTTTCCAAAAGAAGATAGAACTTTAATATGGTACTTGCTCTCAGCTGCTAGGACATTGTATGCGCAGTTGTGGAAGCAAGAAAAAATACTAGAAAAATGGGACTGGACTTTAAAAGTTATGTCATGGAGTGAAATGGATAAGCTAACAAGAAAATTAAGAGACTGCGATTTAGAACTCTTTAATCGGGAGTGGAAGAAATTCAGAAGATATGTAGAAAAAGAGTGGAAAATAAAAGGACACTGGACAATTTTTGAAGATTAAGACCTTTAAGACAAGAATATAACTTTTGAAGGGTTTTTTTTTTCTCTTTTTTTCTCTTTCTTAATCAATTTTTGTTTTTTTCTTGATAGTTAAAGGTACCTTTAATATCTGTTTTTTAAAAAATAACACTGGCGGAGGTCAATTATTGGGGGGTGGGGTGGGAGGAAAGTAAGATGTGGGGTAGAATGATGCTTTCATCTTAAGGCTTTTTTTTATAAGCTGTAGAAACAGTTCTACTACCATATGTTACTAATAAAATTGTTTATAACGGAAGAACCTTACAACCCAAGCACGGGGGCGTGGGAGGGAACTATAGCTCTTCTGGCCTCTGCCCTCAGTTTTGATACCATAAATCTTGATGGGAGGGAGGAGACGGAGGAGAGAGATCCTTAACAATAACACAGGATCCTGAGACACAGAAGTGTTCAATAGGACCAGGGGCTTTTTTTGCAGCAGGTACCCCTTTCCATATTAGGCGACACCCGCCTGATATAGCCAATCATCCTGGAGCTTACAGTAAGAAGAGCCCTGTGAACTCTTGGAGGATTGGCTACATCATTGGGGTGTGACCTATAATGCAAAGGAGTTCCTGCTACAAAAAAAGCCCTACGTAGGACAGAAGGCGTTTCTCCACGGGGGTTGTTCTGTGGGGAGGAAAAGAAAGCAGGGGTTGAAGATCAAGAATTCCGTCTGGGGCAGGAGGTTGCTCAGGAGCCTGGAGACCAAGAAGTCTTAGGAGGGGAGGCTGGGGGGATTTGGGAAGGGTCAGTCTGGAGAAGAGGAGATGGGGGAAGGGCTCAGGATGGTTCTCTGGAAGTCTTTGAAGGGCGGGCACTTGTCTTCTTACATATAAGGTAGCATCATACCTCTTGCAATGCGAAAGTGATGGTGGAGCATGAGGGGAGGAGGCACTGCAAGCATCGCATGTATCCCCATCTACACTTGAAGCCCCACCCCAAGTCCCCAAAGGCGGGTTCTGAAGGACAGAAAGGCAGACCTCCCCAGAGCCCTCAGAGGGACAAAGAGGGACTTCACCCACCCCCCCAAATGCAGACAACTCCCTGGGCCGTCATTAGAGGGCAAAGTTGACCTGACGCTCTGCTTGCCGTTCATTCCCAAAGATGGCTTCCAGTCTGGGTGCAGAAATGAAACAAAGATGATGCATGAGAAGGGGAGGGAGTAGGTGGGCAAATGCTCTTTATTTTTATTTGCATTCCAAAATTTAAATTAATAGTCTCTACCCCTCCCCACAGCATGTTGTTGGGTCTAGAGCAGGGGTGGGGAACAGTGGCTCTCCAGATGTTTTTTGCCTACAACTCCCATCAGCCCCAGCCAGCATGGCCAATGGCTGGGGCTGATGGGGGTTGTAGGCAAAAAACATCTGGAGAGCTACCATTGGCCACCCCTGGTCTAAACATGAGGAAGGAGGGCTCAAAATATTCCAGGGTGTAAACAAACATCTTGAAGGTGGCCATATTTCTTTTTCGCTTATTTCTTCCAAAGTTCCTGTCTTCCCACCAGGGACCAGCAGCAACGGACATTGACCTCCGACCTCCTCTCCTCCTTCCAGACAGGTCACTGAAGGGCCCAAACTCTCCCAGTGACCTTCCACAGCACTGGGATGATTCAAACCCGGGTCTCCCTGATCCTAGCACAATATACTAACCACTGCACCACACTACCTGAAAAGCAGCTTTGGACTGAAAAGTTTAAGGGGTGTGTGCATGTTAGGGTTGCCAAGTCCAGTTCAAGAAATATCTGGGGACTTTGGGGGTGGAGCCAGGAGACTTCAGGGGTGAAGCCAGGAGCAAGGGTGTGTCAAGCACCATTGAACTCCAAAGGGAGTATTGGCCATCACATTTAAAGGGACCGCACCCTTTTTAAATGCCTTCCCTCCACTGGAAATAATGGACAGGGGTACCTCCTTTTGGGGTTCATAGAATTGGACCCCCTGGTCCAATCTTTTTGAAACTTGGGGGGACTTTGGGGAGAGACACTGGAAGCTATGCTGAAAATATGGTACCTCTAGCTCAAAACACAGCCCCCCAGAGCCCCAGATACCCGCAGATCAATTCTCCATTGTACCCTATGGCAGGGGGGGCCAACGGTAGCTCTCCAGATGTTTTTTGCCTACAACTCCCATCAGCCCCAGCCATTGGCCATTCTGGCTGGGGCTGATGGGAGTTGGATGCAAAAAACATCTGGAGAGCTACCGTTGGCCACCCCTGCCCTAAGGGAATCGGTCTCCATAGGGAATCATGGCGTGCCCAGCAGACATTTCCCTCCCGCCACCCCCCCCCTTTCTGATGACCCTGAAGCGGGGGGATCCCCTGCCCAACCTGGGGATTGGCAACCGTAGTACATGTGTGTGCTTTAATGTATCCTGAAGCAATATTTGAAATGCCAACATCTGCTACTTCAACACCATGCACCATCTCCTTGCAGGTTCCCCATCCCAACCAGCTGCTGCTCTGTGAACGAAGACAATCGTGGGGGGAGGGCGGGGGGGCTGGGCTGATGGAGGCCGAAAGGTGAGGCTGGAGGGACCAAGGAAGCCACCTTTGGGTTGGGACATGGCAAGGTGAGGCAAGGTGAGGGACCTGCAGTCCAAATATTTATTATGGCAGAAGCCAGAAGCAATAACAGATCACCAACAACAGCCAGTGAATTAATGAGAATACAAAAATAAAATCTGAGGTAGACTAAGCATAAAATCCGGAATAAGCAAAAACAAGTTACAGTATATCTTCCATTACATGGGATTTACGTTTTCGGATCACTACGCCGCAGAATTTGGCCACAGCACAAGATACGAAATTTTGAGAGTGTTCTAGGAGAAAGTTACACAAAGCTTCTGGCCTAGATTTCAGATAAGATTTCAGAGGATTACATTTAGACAAAAGTGGTAATATAAGATGGGACCGTTCTTCCTGGCAGAGTTTACAATACAGAAGTACATGGGTGGTGGATTCCACCATATTGGACTTACACGGATATAATATAGTGGGTTGGATACAATGATGAGGGGAGGTGGTCGTGCAAACATCAGCTCTTTATTGATCTCAGCATATTCAAGGCTAAGCATAAAACTACTGAACTGGCCCAAAGGGGCCAACTATATACACACCTGTGTTCCCGTGCAAGCGTTCGATTGGTCCATTCAAACTAGTAGGGGGCCCGTGATTGGAGCAGGGCAGCAGGTTTTAGGGTTAGCCCATTGTTCTCAAGTCCCCAAGCTCTGGCCATCAGGCTCCAATGAGCCTGGCAGGAACACCCAACCCAGTTCTCACTTGAGTCCACATACATTACAGTGGACATAACCGTTCCTGCAGTGGCACACACAAAAGATTGCCTTGCAGTGCAGCAGAAGGAAGTGCCGCAAAATGGCTCTAGAAAATGCTCATCTATAGGGCTCATAGGTAGTGGTAGAAGAAGAAGAAATTGGATTTATATCCCGCCCTCCACTCCGAATCTCAGAGTGGCTCACAGTCTCCTTTCTCTTGCCCCCATTACACCCTGTGAAATGGGTGGGGCTGAGAGAGCTCTCCCAGAAGAGAGAGAGCTCTGGCTGACCCAATGCCATTCCAGCAGCTGCAAGTAGAAGAGTGGGGAATCAAACCCGGTTCTTCCAGATAAGAGAGCTCTGGCTGACCCAAGGTCATTCCAGCAGCTGCGAGTGGAGGAGGGGGGAATCAAGCCCGGTTCTCCCAGATAAGAGAGCTCTGGCTTACCCAAGGCCATCCCAGCAGCTGCAAGTGGAGGAGTGGGGAATCAAACCCGGTTCTCCCAGATAAGAGAGCTCTGGCTGACCCAAGGCCATTCCAGCAGCTGCAAGTGGAGGAGTGGGAAATCAAACCCGGTTCTCCCAGATAAGAGAGCTCTGGCTGACCCAAGGCCATTCCAGCAGATGCAAGTGGAGGAGGGGGGAATCAAACCCCGTTCTCCCAGATAAGAGAGCAACGGCTGACCCAAGGCCATTCCAGCAGCTGCAAGTGGAGGAGTGGGGAATCAAACCCGGTTCTCCCAGATAAGAGAGCAACGGCTGATCCAAGGCCATTCCAGCAGCTGCAAGTGGAGGAGTGGGGAATCAAACCCGGTTCTCCCAGATAAGAGAGCTATGGCTGACCCAAGGCCATTCCAGCAGCTGCAAGTGGAGGAGTGGGCAATCAAACCTGGTTCTCCCAGATAAGAGAGCTATAGCTGACCAAGGCCATTCTAGCAGGTGCAAGTGGAGGAGTGGGAAATCAAACCCGGTTCTCCCAGATAAGAGTCCACAAACTTAACCACTGCATTAACTGGCTCTCTTTGAAGATCTCCCTCCCCCACAACAGATACCCTGTGAGGTGGGTGGGGCTGAGAGAGCTCTCCCAGAAGCTGCCCTTTCAAGGACAGCTCTGCAAAAGTTACAGCTGACCCAAGGGCATTCCAGCAGCTGCAAGTGGAGGAGTGGGGACTCAAACCAGACAAGAGTCCATGCACTTGACCACTACACCAAACTGGTGTAGTCAGTTTGTGTAATATCGGACAGGTAGGGGGCCGCTTTAAAATTGGGCCAAGATTTTAAACATCTATAACTCTTTGGAAGTAAGGCTTCTTCATTTTGTAATTCAATATCAAGAAGATTCTGAAGATTCTCTTCCGGATCTCCTTGGTTTTGACGCTGTATTAATACAGCACCATGAAATGTTTTGAATAATTTAAATATGTAATTATGTTTTATATGTTTTATTGGTTTTTAATGGAAGTAATGCGATGTTGTGAGCCGCCCTGAGTCCACTTGCGGAGAGGGCGGGATATAAGCTTAACATAATAAATAAATAAGAAGCCTTTGAATAATAATTGTTCTTGCATTGTTCAGGCTTCCACAAAAAAGATCTTCAGGGTTTAGTCCAATAGGTGAGGTACCTCAGAAGGGTCCAGTGCTGTGCAATCCACTCCATGGGAACCGATCTGGGTCGCTTTGAGATCAGTGGTGATTTCTGGGAGACTTCCAGGCCCCCCTCTTTGCCTCTCGCCTCAGGGCACAAGCTCAGACAAACTTTCTGAAGATTCTCTTCCGGATCTCCTTGGTTTTGACGCTGTAGATGACGGGGTTCAGCAAGGGAGGCACAAAGAGGTAGATGTTGGACATCATGATGTGCACCACAGGAGGGGCGCTTTTCCCAAACCTGTGCAGGACAGAGACGGCAATGATGGGGACGTAGAAGGTCAAGACGGCGCAGATGTGGGAGACGCAGGTGTTGAGGGCCTTGTGGCGCTGCTCCCGGGAGGCGATGTTCAAGACGGCCTTCAGAATCATGAGGTAGGACAAAACGATGAAGGTGGAGTCCAGGCCGTAGGTGAAGAGGACCGCGAAGAAGCCGTAGATGTTGTTGACGGTGATGTCGGCGCAGGCCAGCCGCATCATGTCCGGGTGGAGGCAGTAGGCGTGGGAGAGGAGGTTGGAGCGGCAGATGGGCAAGCGCTTGATGAGGAAGGGGAAAGGGAAGAGCATGGCGGTGCTCTTCAGGACAACAGCCAGCCCGATCCGGGAGATACGGGGGGTGGTCAGCGTGGAGGAGTAGTGCAGTGGGTTGCAGATGGCCACGAAGCGGTCAAAGGCCATGGCCAGCAGGATCCCGGATTCCATGAAGGAGAAGGAGTGGATGAAGAACATCTGGGCCAGGCAGGCGTCGAAGGCCACCTCGCTGAGGCCGAAGCAGAAGAGGGGCAGCACGGTGGGGAGGGTGGAGAGGGAGACGCCCAGGTCGTTCAGGGACAGCATGCACAGGAAGAAATACATGGGCTCGTGCAGGCGCCGGTCCCGCCGGACAATGAGGAGAATGGTGCAGTTCCCCAGGATGGAGGAGAAGTACAAGGCACAGAAAGGGATGGAGATCCAGGGGTGGAGACGCTCCAGGCCCGGGAAGCCGGTGAGGTGGAACGTGGCAGGCTGGAAGAGGGTGAGGTTGACTTCTGCCATTCTCCTGAGGCTGAGGCAGCAGGCTTCAGGGCTGAGCCATGAGGAGGGGGGAGACACAGAAGCCCCCAGGAGGACCACAGAG
Organism: Heteronotia binoei; assembly: GCF_032191835.1. Classification (NCBI taxonomy): domain Eukaryota; kingdom Metazoa; phylum Chordata; class Lepidosauria; order Squamata; family Gekkonidae; genus Heteronotia; species Heteronotia binoei. The sequence continues at coordinate 325,644 of NW_026800229.1, read as the reverse complement.
CTGGGCAGGGGCCGGGTCGTGGAATCAGCCAGTGGGTGACGAGGCTGGAAAGAAGGAGGAGGGTTGGGGTAAGTGGAAGGGCCTCTTGAAGACAAATGCAAGGACAGAAGTTTCTGGCCCCAAGACTGGCAAAATCCAGTGGCATCAAACCACAGGGCAGGGGGGCATCATTTCCTCAGATGTAGGGAAGGGAATGGTGTGTGAAGAGACTCCTCGTGGGAAGAAGACGAAGAGGAGGAGGAGGAGGAGGGAGGAAAGGGAGAGGAGGAGGATTAGATTTATACCCTGCCCTTCACTTGGAGTCTCAAAGTGGTTTATAATCCCCTTCCCTTCCTCTCCCCACTCCCTGTGGAAAGAAGGAAGAAGAGGAGGAGGATTAGATTTATACCTGCCCTTCACTTGGAGTCTCAAAGTGGTTTATAATCCGCTCCCCTTCCTCTCTCCCCAGAGAGACCCTGTGAGGCTAGTGCGGCTGAGAGAGGTCGAAGAGAACTGTGACTGACCCAAGGTCACCCAGCTGGCTGCATGTGGAGGAGGAGCAGGGAATCAGTCCTGGTTGTCCTAACTGGAGTCTGCCACTCTTAACCAGTGCCCCAAACTGGTTCTAAAAGTGCAGTTCTACCATCCCCACCAGCCTCTCTGCTTGTCCACAGTGGGAGGGGTCTTGGAAGCTGCCCGCCCCTCCGCACGGGACAGAGAAGGGCTGTGAGCAAGAGGGATGAAAGGATCCCCCCCCCCCAATCCATTCCTTGGACTTCCGGGTGTCTTCCCTGCCCATTCGTCCTTTCCTTGACATTGGGGCTTGATGCCAGAGAACTCCCAAGCCCCCCACCCCACCCCGGCTGGAGCTGATGGGGCCAGCTGCTGTTTTCCACTCCTGCAATTCATTTCTGCCGCTCCCTTTTTGCCCTCTGCTTTATTAGAATGTGCATGCACACCAGTTTGTGTTAACCGCTGCTTCCAACACGTGGACCTTCAGAATGCCCTGCATCACTTACATTCTTGCTCAGACCTGGCAAACCGAGATTAAGAACATAAGAACATAAGAGAAGCCATGAACTTCCTGTTTGGCTGGAAGACAGTCTGCAGCTCCCTAACAGAGGGGGATTTTATTGTCACTGTTCAGGGTATTAAAGACCCCTGATAAGGTCTATGCTCATTAACCCTAGGCAAGGGTTAACCCAAGACGACTTATCTTCCTTTAATGCTGTTGATATCGAACTGGAGCAGTCAGGGAACTGACTCCTTCATTTCTTGATGTCCGGCAATGGAATGTCAACCATCGTCTGCAGTGACTCTAAAGTGACTTCGGTCACTTAAGGCTGTCGGAATCCAAGCACGCTAGAAGGACTGATTTTAATTGCAAGAAAATAGCAGCCGGGGGAGTTGAGAACATCTAAAAGGTAGACTCATCATTCTTATCTTCACTCTGAGAGACTTTGAATATAGTTTAAACACTGAGTGGATTAATAACAGACGAAGGCAAAGTATAATTGAATGAAAAAAAACTTTTACCTTGTTAAGCTGAGCTCTGTGGCTTTGGATGTGAACAACAGCAAAAAAAAAAAAAAAACCTTTCAAGATAAGAGTGAAAGTTGGCAATGGGAGGCTGGTGACGCAGAAGAAAGAAAAGAGAGTTGCCGTGTATATATGCCCATAAACTGCAGAACCTAGAATGAACTGAGCTGAGTGGGGGCACAGCAGGAAAAGAATTCAGCTTGGGAAAACTGAACGCCGTAAAAACAATTGCCTTCAAAGATATTTTGGAGAAAGGACATATTGTTGTGAATTTTTGTGGTTGTGGTTTCTTCATGCAGCTCAAAAAACTGCGAGATTAGACACGAGATCAGTCTAAGCTGTGACAGGAAGTGAAACTAAAAGGGGCTGGACAATAAATCAGAGCCTATAAGGACAACAAGAGCTGTGACATCCGACCTTTGAACTAGGAAGGAATTGAGTCCAAGACTCAGATCAAGAAAGACGAAGAGAGACCTCTCTAGGCTGGAACTGTACCATAGAGAAATAACGATTGCCATTTTAAAAGGGAGAAAAACTGTCAAAATTGTTAAAATTCAATATCTTTGCTCAGGAAGAAGGGAGAAAAACGAAACTAGTCTCATCTGAAAGAACTGGCTCTAAGCTATTGGATTGGATGCTAAATTTTATGTGGGGATTTTTTTAAGGTTTGGTGATTTTTTATATGTCAGTAGAAAGAACAACACGTGCAAGAGCCCAATCATTTGACAAGATGCAGGCTCAATTTGACGCTCTGGAGGCAAAAATGTTAAAAGCTATGGACAAATTGCATTTGGCAATAAAAAAAGATATTAAAAAAGAAGTTGGAGACCTTAAGAAGGAGATAGAGAATTTTAAGGAAGAGACTCAAAATAAAGTGAAAGAGGTAGAGATGAAAGTGGATACACAGGCCTCTGCCTTGCTAAAAATTCAAGAAAAGGTCATAATACACGACTGTAAGTTGCTGGAGTCACAAGTGCGTCTAAGAGGGGTACCTGAAAAAGAAGACACAGACTTAAAAGGCTATATGGTGGATATCATCACTGAGTACATAGAAGAAGACCCTGACAGATTTAAGAGTATGTTGGAGGGTGCCTACAGAGTCAACTCAGTTTATGCGAAAAATAAAGGTCTGCCAAGAGACATCGTCATAAGATTAAGATCAAAAGAAGTGGCAGAGAAAATTTTGAGGAAAGGGTACCAAAAAGCCTGGGCAATAGAAGGGAGCAGAGTTAAAATAATGAAAGAGCTACCAAGAGAAGTGATCAGCGATAGGAAAAAGTACAAGAAGCTAACCGATCAGTTGCGTGCAGAGGGCACAAGATATAGATGGATAATACCAGAGGGTCTTGGATTTGAACAAAATGGCAAAAGGATTACAATAAGAAGCGAACAAGAGATGCATAGCTTTTTTGAAGAAAATAAAGAACCAACATCATAATGGAGTACAAATTACTATCTTGGAATATAAATGGACTAAATTCACCACAGAAAAGAAGGAGAACATTTCATTGGATTAAAAAGCAAAAATGTAATATAATTTGTTTACAGGAAGTTCATATACAACGCAAGGACAGTAAATTTTTGTGGAATAGAAATTTGGGGTTGGAATTTTTTTCACTAGCAGAGCAAAAGAAAAGAGGGGTGGTTTTTTACATTAAAGAACAACTTGACCCAAAATTAATCTTTAAGGACAAAGAAGGAAGATACATTGCTGTTGAGGTGACGATAGAGGCGAAAAAAACGTTACTACTAGGACTCTATGCACCCAATGGAGCGAAAGACAAATTCTTTAAAGACATAAATAGACAAATGGACGAAGAGACTTATGACCAGGTATTGATGATGGGCGATTTTAATGGGACAATACAAAATAACCTTGACAGATCAAGTCCAAAGAAGAATGATAAAAAAGGGAAGCTGCCCAATTCTTTCTTTGAGTTGATTAAACAGGAAAATCTAGAAGACATTTGGAGAAAGTTCAACCCTGAGGTAAGAGACTATACATTTTTCTCAGCAAGGCATAATTCTTTTTCCAGAATTGACATGTTGTGGGGTTCCCAAGGCTTGGGCCTCATAACAAAAAAAAATTGAGATTCTTCCAAAGGTTTGGGCGGACCATAATCCAATATGCTGGTCAACAAAATTGCAAAGAAAATCAAGAAGATGGAGAATTAATGAGGATTTACTACAAAATAAAGACACTGTATCATTCTTAGAAAAGGAGACTGCAGCATTCTTCCAAATAAATGAAACGGATGATATGGAATATCCAACAGTATGGGACACCTATAAAGCAGTAATGAGGGGTATATTAATTACATTGAATAATAAAGACAAAAGAGCAAGAGAAGAAAGGCTGTCAGCACTGCAAAATGAAATAGATAAAAAAGAAAAGGACTTAAAAAAAAGACCAGGGAAGAAAAAATTAATAAAAGAAATTACGATATTACAATCCCAAGTTAAACATTTGCTGAATAAAGAATTAGAATGGAATTTAAAAAATTTGAAACAGAAATCGTTTGAAAGTGCAAACAAACCTGGTAAATACCTGGCCTGGCAATTAAAAAAAAGGAAAGAAAATAAGACTATAAATAAAATCATGGCAAATGGGAAAACAGTAGTGGATCAAGAAGGAATTAAAAGAGAATTCTTTAAATACTATGCAAATTTATTCAAGGGTGTGAATGTAAGTAAAGAAAAAGTGGAAGAGTATCTACGAAACATTCAGGTGGCACCTTTGACGGAACATATGAAAAAGATATTAAATGACCCAATAGAGAAAATTGAAATAGAAGCAGCAATAAAAGCAATGCAAGAGGGTAAAGCTCCAGGGCCAGATGGATTCACGTCAAAATTTTACAAATCTCTCAAGGATGAATTAACACCCAAACTGTTGAAGTTGTTAAACACGATAAGAGAAGAAGGGAAAATCCCAAAGACCTGGAGGGAAGCTGTAATCTCTCTGATTCCTAAGGAAGATAAAGATAGCACAAACGTAAAAAATTATAGACCAATCTCATTGTTGAATAATGACTATAAGATCTATACAAGAATTTTAGCAGAGCGACTGAAACAATACCTGACCAACTTTATAAACAAAGACCAAGCGGGATTTCTTCCTAAAAGACAAATAAGGGACAATGTAAGAGCTGTTATTAATGTTGTGGAATATTATGAAAAGCACCCGGAAAAAGAAGTGGCCTTATTTTTTGTTGACGCAGAGAAAGCCTTCGACAACTTAAATTGGGACTTTATGTTTGCGGTAATGGAAAAAATTAATTTAGGGGAACAATTTATAAAAATGACAAGAGCAATATATACAGATCAGCATGCAAAATTGTGTATAAATGCAGACCTTACCAAAGAATTGAAAGTGAGTAAAGGAACAAGGCAAGGATGCCCGCTATCACCATTGTTGTTTATAATGACTCTTGAAATTTTGTTACAACAAATTCAAAAAGATGAAAAAATAGAAGGTCTAAAAATTAGAAGATTCTCTTATAAATATAAAGCTTTTGCAGATGATATAGTGTTCATAATGGAGAATCCGGTTCAAGTGTCACCACTGCTGTTAGCTAAGATAAAAGAATACGGAGAACTAGCAGGATTATACATAAATAAGGAGAAATCGAAATTCCTCTGTAAAAACATGCAACCAAATAAAACAAACGAACTACAAAAGGTGACAGGTTGTGAAGTCACAACCAAAGTTAGGTACCTTGGAATAGAGATAACAATGAAGAACATTGATTTATACAAAAACAATTATGAAAAACTGTGGTGTAAGATGGACAAAGATTTGATGAAATGGAATAAACTCAACTTGTCCTTACTGGGCAGGATAGCTGCAATCAAAATGAATATTTTGCCAAGGATAATGTATTTGTTTCAAACCATCCCGATTGTAAAAGAAGCAAAACAATTCAACAAATGGCAAAGGAAAATCTCTGATTTCATTTGGGCCGGAAAGAAACCAAGGATAAAGATGAAGATCTTAACAGATGCCAAAGAGAGAGGAGGTTTTCAACTTCCCGATCTAAGACTATACCACGATGCAGTTTGTTTGACATGGATAAAAGATTGGATAATGCTGTTAGATAAAAAACCTTTGTGGTTAGAAGCTCACGGAAATAGATTCGGCTGGCATGCATACATGTACTATGGGAAGAATAAAATGGATGGTTTTTTCTCTCACCACTATGTCAGAAATACATTACTAAATACTTGGATAAAATACAAGAAATACGGGGACGAGAGAAAACCATTATGGATAGTGCCAGCAGAAGTAATAAAAATAACAGCTGATTCTGAAGAAAAAAGAGAAATGTCATATAACCAACTGCTTAAGATTCAAGGAGACAAAATTGAATTAAAAACCTCAGAAGAGCTAAATAACAATTATGATTGGTTTCAAATGCAACAAATTAAAAGTTTGATGGAAAATGACATAAAATCAGAGGGGATTAGACGAGAACAAACAGAACTGGAAAGAGTCCTGTTAGGTGACAATGAAAAATTGATATCAAAAGTATATAAGTTATTATTGAAATGGTCTACAGAAGAAGAAGTAGTAAAGTCTCAAATGGTCAAATGGGCAATTAATGTGAATAGAGAAATACAAATGGAAACATGGGAGCACCTCTGGAAGAACTCAATGAAGATATCAACTTGTCAAAGCATTAAGGAGAACTGTTTTAAAATGATGTATAGGTGGTATATGACTCCGAAAAAATTGGCTAAGATAAGTAAGAAAATGTCGGATAGATGTTGGAAATGTAAAAAACATGAAGGTTCTTTCTTCCATATGTGGTGGACATGTGAAAGAGCGAAAGAATTCTGGAAGATGATACAACAAGAAATCACCAAAATTTTGGGCTATGATTTTAAGAAAATTGCAGAGACGTTTTTACTTGGATTACAATTAGAAAAATACCCAAAAGAAGACAGGACTTTAATTTGGTACCTGTTATCAGCTGCTAGGACTTTGTACGCGCAGCTTTGGAAGCAAGAAAAAATACCAGAGAAATGGGAATGGACCATGAAAGTTTTATCGTGGTGTGAAATGGACAAATTAACCAGAACACTAAGAGACTATGATTTAGAGATATTCAAAAGGGAGTGGAGAAAATTTAAAGGATATATGGAGAAAACTTGGAAAGTAAAGAAATATTGGACATTTTTTTAGTTGTAAGAATATATATACGGAACTTTGAGCAATCAGAAGTGCCTTTAGTATGGATTTGAACTTATAACCTCGGGGAAGTCAACATTGGAGGGAGGGGGGATGGAAATGTCATATGGGTTAATGTGAAAAAAAAAGAAAAAATTAAGAAATAGATAAGCTTTGTAACCATATGCTACCAATAAATTGTTTAAAACTCAAGAACATAAGAGAAGCCATGTTAGATCAGGCCAACGGCCCATCCAGTCCAACACTCTGTCACACAGTCGCCAAAAATGTATATACATATATGTACACACTGTGGCTAATGGCCACTGATGGACCTGTGCTCCATATTTTTATCTAACCCCCTCTTGAAGGTGGCTATGCTTGTGGCCGCCACCACCTCCTGTGGCAGTGAATTCCACATGTTAATCACCCTTTGGGTGAAGAAGGACTTCCTTTTATCCGTTCTAACCCGACTGCTCAGCAATTTCATTGAATGCCCACGAGTTCTTGTATTGTGAGAAAGGGAGAAAAGGACTTCTTTCTCTACTTTCTCCATCCCATGCATTATCTTGTAAACCTCTCTCATGTCACCCCGCAGTCGACGTCAATCAGTCTTATGGCTCCTCCTTTCTGGCTGCCTTCAACTTGTCCTAGCAGTCTTGACTTTTCCTGGGAGCCGCGTCTTCTCAGGACGGCAGAGCCAGAGTCAAGGAGCACCTTAAAATTAGCAAAATTGGCGACTCGCAAGAACCACTGCCCACTTCTTCCGATACAGCCCAGAATGGGCAACTGAGCAGTGGTTCATGAGAGCTGCCAATTTTGCTAATGTGCTGCATCTGAAGAAGTGAGCAGTCACTCATGAAAGCTCCTTCCCCGCCCACCAGTTTGTGCTAATTTTAAGGTCCTTCTGGACTCTGCCTCTGCCCTGCTGCTCCAGACAGACTCACATGGCATCCCATCTTGATCTTGTATTCTCTGAAGGTGACCAAAGTACCATACCCTCCGTTTAGTCATTTTCAGTTCTAGGGACAGTTCAGGCTTGATTTCCTTTAGATTTGATCTGCAGATCAATATATTAAAAAACCAAGGAAGCAGTCGCCTTGAGATAAGCACTCCGGTAACTGCATCCTGGGAGCCAGTTTGGTGCAGTGGTGAAGTGTGCAGACTCTTATCTGGGAGAACCGGGTTTGATTCCCCACTCCTCCACTTGCACCTGCTGGAGTGGCCTTGGGTCAGCCATAGCTCTGGCAGAGGTTGTCCTTCAAAGGGCAGCTGCTGTGAGAGCCCTCTCCAGCCCCACCCACCTCACAGGGTGTCTGTTGTGGGGGAGGAAGGTAAAGGAGATTGTGAGCCGCTCTGAGACTCTTAGGAGTGGAGGGCGGGATATAAATCCAATATCTTCTTCCTCCACTTGCACCTACTGGAATAGCCTTGGGTCAGCCATAGCTCTCACAGGACTTGTCCTTGAAAGGGCAGCTTCTGGGAGAGCTTTCTCAGCCCCACCCAGCCCACAGGATGCCTGTTTTTTTTGGGGGGGGGAGGTAAAGGAGATTGTGCCCTCTCTGAGACTCGGAGATTCAGAGTGGAGGGGGGGTATAAACCCAATATCTATTTCTTCTCCTTCTTCCTTCATGTGCTATGCTCCAGCATGCACAGTGGTGCCCTTGAACCTAGGCACTTCCCCAGAGAACAGTGGTCTTGATACAATTGTTTGTATAACCACATCAGGATTTGTACAGGTTTTTTTAGTGTGCTACATAGGCACATCCGTGTGTGCGTGTGAGTTTCCCCTCCCCAAACTCTGGATGCAACTGCTGTGGCAGATGAGCTCCTTCACACCTGAGCAGAATACAGACTGGCTTTTTCCTCTCTAGTCCACTCTGGGGCATCTTTAAACACTGGCCAGAGGAGGCTCAACGGGCGCCCTCATTTACCGAAGGGTTTGCAAAGAGGGGTGGGCATGAACTGGGAAAATGTGTTCCAGTGTGGTTTGTGGCATACCTGGCTTGCAAACGCCAAACAGCCACAAGCTTTCAAGAGGCAAATGAGCTGGTTCAGGTTGTGAGGTTTGTGGTAGAATAGAACCCACCCCCCAAGCATGCCAGAGACACCAAACTCACCAGGGGTCTCCTGCTGACTCTCTTCTACTTGTCCTCCAAGTTTGGTGAGGACTGGATTTATGCAGCCCAAGTCACACCTCCAGAGGAGATGCCTCCACCTTCCGTTGTTTCCAAGAGAGGGGGTAAAACAGCAAAAGCAGCAAGGGTGACAGAAACAAGGTCCAAGAACTCTGACTCCACCCCAACAAGGAGGGAGAAGGGCAGCACACACACACACACCCAGGATCCCACCCTGGGTTCCTCCGCAGTGTGAGAGCCCCCAGAAGATGAAGAGGGGGCAGGCAGCTCTGGGAAGCAGCCCTTCCTGTTAGCCAGCTGAAAGGAGCAGGCAGGAGGGGAGGGGAAAGATCTTTAGAGCAGCTGCCAGTCTGAGCTGGCAAGACTAGCCTTGACAGACGGATGGAGTGGGTCAGGAGAAGGCAGCTTCCTGTGTATGAGAGACTGGGTGGGTGTTTGTGTGTGCTCATTTCCAGCTCTCCACACCCCTGTGAAGCTGATCATCAGCCCCTGCCCCCCCTCTCTCTGGTCCCTTTTCCTCTGCCCCCTTGTCAAGCCGAGGTCTTACCCGGCACCACCAGCCGTTGCCCGGGAAGACTGCCAGGTGACTTCTGCTCCGGCAGGTGGCCCGAGTGCCCTCAGCAGCAGCAGCTTCTGCCAGGAAGAGCTAAGCGGTTCTCATGCCAGCTTGCCCTTCCTATGAGCCACTGCCCACCAAGGACCCCAAGTGGGGCTGAGCGCTCGGAAGGCGCTAAAAATAAACTCCCGCGCATCCAAGCAACACACCCACAGGGAACACGGGGCCCCAGGGGGTGGGGGACTTTTGGATGCCTCCCTAGCCCTGCTCCCCACAGGGCCTGCAGAGCGGTGCTCTTTCGCCAGGCATTTTGGAATTAAAATCTACGACAACAGAAAAAACAAATTACACCATCCAGCCCAAAAAGAAATAGACACTATTTGGCCCACCTCGAACACTCCACTGTGACCTGGGACTTTTCTCTTAATACGCAGTAATAGCTAAATGATAAAACTTACATCAATGGAATTGGCAGTTACCCGCCTTTACCAATACAATCAACTGCTAGATCAAAGAGCACCTACCATTGTTGCATGATATTGTTTTATATGCTTTTATCTATGATGTATTTTATATTTTTATGTTAGGGCTTATTAATACTGGTTTTTATGACTTTTCAATCTGAGCCTCCCTGAGCCTGCTTCAGCAGCGGGCAGGGCGGGACATAAGTCAAATAAATAAATAAATAAATACGGGGGACATCAATCAATCAATCTTTATTGCATTAGCAACAAAATGGGGAGGGGAGGGAGGGTGGCTCAGTCGCAAAGCCTCTGCTTGATAAGCAGAAGGTCCCAGGTTCAATCCCTGGCATCTCCAACTAAAAAGCCCTGCAGTCCTAAGCTCTGCTCACGAGCCTGAGTTCGATTCCCGGAGGAAGCTGGGTTTTCAGGTAGCCGGCTCGAGGTTGACTCAGCCTTCCATCCTTCCGAGGTCGGTCAAAGGAGTCCCCAGCTTGCTGGGGGAGAAGTGTAGAGAACTGGGGAAGGCAATGGCAAACCACCCCGTAAAAAAGTCTGCCGTGAAAACGTTGTGAAAGCAACGTCACCCCAGAGTCAGAAACGACTGGTGCTTGCACAGAGGACCTTTCCTTTTCCTTTCTTCTTTCTGAATCAGTCTCAGAGTGGCTCGCAATCCCCTATATCTTCTCCCCCCACAACAGACACCCTGTGAAGTGGGTGGACCTGAGAGGGCTCTCATGGCAGCTGCCCTTTCAAGGACAACCTCTGCCAGAGGTCTGGCTGACCAAGGTCATTCCAGCAGCTGCAAGTGGAGGAGTGGGGAATCAAACCCTGTGAGGTGGGTGGGGCTGAGAGAGCTCTCCCAGAAGCTGCCCTTTCAAGAACAACTCCTATGGGAGCTCTGGCTGACCCAAGGCCATTCCAGCAGCTGCAAGTGGAGGAGTGGGGAATCAAACCCGGTTCTCCCAGATAAGAGACCTCTGGCTGACCCAAGGCCATTCCAGCAGGTGCAAGTGGAGGAGTGGGGAATCAGACCCGGTTCTCCCAGATAAGAGAGCTCTGGCTGACCCCAGGCTATTCCAGCAGCTGCAAGTGGAGGAGGGGGGGATCAAACCAGGTTCTCCCAGATAAGAGAGCTCTGGCTGACCCAAAGCCATTCCAGCAGCTGCAAGTGGAGGAGTGGAGAATCAGACCCGGTTCTCCCAGATAAGAGAGCTCTGGCTGACCCAAAGCCATTCCAGCAGCTGCAAGTGGAGGAGTGGGGAATCAGACCCGGTTCTCCCAGATAAGAGAGCTCTGGCTGACCCAAGGCCATTCCAGCAGCTGCAAGTGGAGGAGGGGGGAATCAAACCCGGTTCTCCCAGATAAGAGAGCTCAGGCTGACCCAAGGCCATTCCAGCAGCTGCAAGTGGAGGAGTGGGGAATCAAACCCGGTTCTCCCAGATAAGAGAGCTCTGGCTGACCCAACGCCATTCCAGCAGCTGCAAGTGGAGGAGTGGGGAATCAAACCCGGTTCTCCCAGATAAGAGAGCTCTGGCTGACCCAAGGCCATTCCAGCAGCTGCAAGTGAAGGAGTGGGGAATCAAACCCAGTTCTCCCAGATAAGAGAGCTCTGGCTGACCCAAGGCCATTCCAGCAGCTGCAAGTGAAGGAGTGGGGAATCAAACCCGGTTCTCCCAGATAAGAGAGCTCTGGCTGACCCAAGGCCATTCCAGCAGCTGCAAGTGAAGGAGTGGGGAATCAAACCCGGTTCTCCCAGATAAGAGAGCTCTGGCTGACCCAAGGCCATTCCAGCAGGTGCAAGTGGAGGAGTGGGGAATCAAACCCGGTTCTCCCAGATAAGAGAGCTCTGGCTGACCCAAGACCATTCCAGCAGGTGCAAGTGGAGGAGGGGGGAATCAGACCCGGTTTTCCCAGATAAGAGAGCTCTGGCTGACCCAAGGCCATTCCAGCAGCTGCAAGTGGAGGAGTGGGGAATCAGACCCGGTTTTCCCAGATAAGAGAGCTCTGGCTGACCCAAGGCCATTCCAGCAGCTGCAAGTGAAGGAGTGGGGAATCAGACCCGGTTCTCCCAGATAAGAGAGCTCTGGCTGACCCAAGGCCATTCCAGCAGCTGCAAGTGGAGGAGTGGGGAATCAGACCCGGTTTTCCCAGATAAGAGAGCTCTGGCTGACCCAAGGCCATTCCAGCAGCTGCAAGTGGAGGAGTGGGGAATCAGACCCGGTTCTCCCAGATAAGAGTGCTCTGGCTGACCCAAGGCCATTCCAGCAGCTGCAAGTGGAGGAGGGGGGAATCAGACCCGGTTTTCCCAGATAAGAGAGCTCTGGCTGACCCAAGGCCCTTCCAGCAGCTGCAAGTGGAGGAGTGGGGAATCAGACCCGGTTCTCCCAGATAAGAGAGCTCTGGCTGACCCAAGGCCATTCCAGCAGCTGCAAGTGGAGGAGTGGGGAATCAAACCCGGCTCTCCCAGATAAGAGAGCTATGGCTGACCCAAGGCCATTCCAGCAGCTGCAAGTGGAGGAGTGGGGAATCAAACCCGGCTCTCCCAGAGAAGAGAGCTATGGCTGACCCAAGGCCATTCCAGCAGGTGCAAGTGGAGGAGTGGGGAATCAGACCCTGTGAGGTGGGTGGGGCTGAGAGAGCTCTCCCAGAAGCTGCCCTTTCAAGAACAACTCCTATGGAAGCTCTGGCTGACGCAAGACCATTCCAGCAGCTGCAAGTGGAGGAGTGGGGAATCAGACCCGGTTTTTCCAGATAAGAGTCCGCGCAGTTAACCCCTGCACCAAACTGGCTCTCGCAGCCACACCGCTGCTGCTCTCAGCCCCTGCGCCGCAGCCGCCGCCTATCCTAGAGAGCAGCGGCAGAGGGAAACACCACCCCGCCCCCCCCCCCCGCACGATCGCTCCCTCGCTCGCTTGCAAGGCGCTCCGGACCCTCCCGGGAGTTGTCTACAGGGAACTCCCGCCCGCTCGCGTTGCCAACCCCCAGCCGCGCTCCCGAGAAAAACAGCTGCGGCGCTGGAGGAAAGAACTCCTCCTCGGGGGGGAGGGCGGCTGGATGGCCTCGTGAGCCCTCTCCGTCCCAGAGGCTGCCCCCCCCCCCGCAACCCGCCAGGACTTTCCTAGCCGGGAGCTGGTAACCCCCGATCGGCCCCCTCCCTGGAGCAAAGGCTGCCAGCACCCCCCCCCCCAGAGGCCTCTGCCAGACAAGACCCCTCCCGCCCCCCCCCCCCGGAGCTCTGCCTGCATATGCGAGGTGGCGGAGACTCCCCCCATAAAGACATGCCCCTATTAAAAATTATTTCCGAGGTCACTCTAAAGACGTCAACTTTTTTTTTTTCTGTTTTAGCTAAAAGTTAATAGATTTTCATGGACCTAAAATTTCATTTTTATCCCCCGATGTGAGGGAGGGGAAGTTCTTCGACCCTAAAAGTTCATTTTTTCCCTCCTGGTTTTAAAAGAAATGAAAACATTTTGGCGGGTCCTCGATGCGGCGTGAAGAGCCCTGTGGCGCAGAGTGGAAACGCTGCAGTCCTGCAGCTCACCACCTGAGTTCAATCCCGGCGGAATCTGGTTCAGGTAGCCGACTCGAGGTTGACTCAGCCTTCCCTCCTGCCCAGGTCGGTCAAAGGAGTCCCCAGCTTGCTGGGGGGGGGGGGGGAGGTGGAGATGACTGGGGAAGGCAATGGCAAACCGCCCCGTAAAAAGTCTGCCGTGAAAACGTTGTGAAAGCAACGTCACCCCAGAGTCGGAAACGACTGGTGCTTGCGCAGGGGACTGCCTTGACCTTTTCCTTCGGATGTAGCGTGGGGCCAGGCTCTGTCCTTGCTCCGCCCAATGGCTATGTCGGCCCAGCTGCCTGCCTCTCCCTCCGGGCTTCGCCCCCAAGTTGTGTTTCCTCCGCAGGGCTCTTTGTACATGTCCAGAGATGCTCTGCTCCCTTGACTTGACAGCTAAGGGCAAACCGGACCCGGTCTGGGGGGGGGGGCAGGGGTAGTCCAGAAACGTCCTTTCAAGGCTCCCGCCAACTCCCCCCAGGCCCCTGGGGCAGAGAAACGCCCCCACCTCATCTTTGTTTTCCATTCCAGGAATTATCAAAGATTTCAGGTTTTCACGGCTGGCAACATCATTCGGGTTTGTAGAATCATTCGGGCTCAAGTGCCGGGTTCTACTGGAGAAAGTTTGAATAGAAGCATAGAAGTGGTGGCGGCTACAAGCGTCACTCAATGCACAGCAGCCAAGAAGGTCCGAGCGCCTGCTCCGGCTGCAACGCCACTGAGGATGTTCTCCGCAGCTGAGAACGAAACGTCTGGAAGAAAAACTTTCTCCAGCAGAACACTGCACTTGAGCCCGAAAGAGTCTACAAACCCTAATTCCAGGAATTGATTTGCGGGGGGGGGGGGGGAGGGAAGAGCAGCAGAAGGGCCCCCCTCGGTCTCCATCCCACTAGGCAGGGCCGGGTTGGGAGCATCTGGGCAGCAGTTGCGGGGCGGGGGGCGCCGGCACAAGGCAGCTGTGGGGAGCAGGAGCCAGCTGCAGGGAGACGGCTCTCCTTCCTCGGAGGCTTTTCAGCAGAGGCTAGCTGGCCCTCTGACAGCAAGGAGGATCCTGGGCTCAGCCCCGCGGCGCAGAGTGGGAAAGCTGCAGTCCCGCAGCTCAAGCTCTGCTCACAACCCGAGTTCAATCTCGGCAGAAGCTGGGTTCAGGTATCCGGCTCGAGGTTGATTCAGCCTTCCATCCTTCCGAGGTCGGTCAAAGGAGTCCCCAGCTTGCTGGGGGGGAAGCGTAGAGGACTGGGGAAGGCGAGGGCAAACCAGCCGTAAAAAGTCTGCAGTGAAAATGTCGTGATGCGACGTCACCCCAGAGTCAGAAACGACTGGTGCTTGCACGGGGGACTCCCTTCGCCTTTTTTTTATTTGCGAGTTCCCTGCCTTGTGCAGGGGGTTGGACTAGATGACCCTGGAGGCCCCTTCCCACTCGAGCATTCTATCAGAGGGGAAGAGGTGGCGGCATTGAAACCCCCGCTTGGAAAGAGGCCCAGCAGTTCCCCTCCAGCGGCCAGGCAGGAGCCCCCCTTGCTTCCCCTCCTCTTGCTAAAAAACCAGGGCTGAGTGCCCGGAAAGATGCCAGCGGCTGCCCAGGCCCTCTTGGGCACCATGTTGGAGAACCCTGATCTGGGGCAACCCGCGGGTGACTCTTCAGCCCCTCTGACAGAAACGGGAGGGGGGTTGTGTGCAATCCCCCCCTTGAGCCAAGTGCCCCCCTCTCCGCCCCTCTTCTGGCTAGCCGCGGCAGGATCTGCCCCCTGTAAAGGGACTGGTGAGTTTGGAAAGCGAGACCTTTTCGTTCCTCCCTTTCTCCCTTCCTCACAATACCAGAACTGGCGGGCCCTCCATGAAATTGCTGAGCAGTCGGGTTAGAATGGATAAAAAGAAGCCCTTCTTCATCCAAAGGGGGATTAACATGTGGAATTCACTGCCACAGGAGGTGGCCGCGGCTGCAAGCATAGCCAGTTTCAAGAGGGGAGTGGATAAGCATCTGGAGCAGAGGTCCATCAGTGACTCTTAGCCACAACTTATTGTTGTACGGGGCAGTGATGGTCTGTATTCTTGGTGCTTGGTGGAGGGGGGTAAAGTGAAAGAGCTTCTAGCCCCACTCGTGAACCTCCCTTTTTTGGCCCCTGTGTGACCCAGAGAGTTGGACTGGAGGGGCCATTGGCCTGATCCCACATGGCTTCTCTTATGTTCTTATGTCCTGATGGCTCCTGGGTTTTTTTGGCCCCTGTGTGACCCAGAGTGTTGGACTGGACGGGCCACTGGCCTGATCCAACATGGCTTCTCTTATGTTCTTATGTCCTGATGGCTCCTGGGGGTTTTTTTGGCTCCTGTGTGACCCAGAGTGTTGGACTGGACGGGCCACTGGCCTGATCCAACATGGCTTCTCTTATGTTCTTATGACCTGCTGGGGAACAGGCAGGCAAAGATCTCCTCCCCCCTCCACCAAACCCTCTCCCTGCCCCCCCCCCGCTTCTCCCGCTTCCTTGGGGAACTAGAATTGAGGTCTGGGGGAACAGGAAACGCCCCCCCATCCAGCCCTGTTTGCATCCTCAGCTCCGTCCCCCACCCCCCCTCCCACCGGCCATGACACGGGGAGTCGGTTGAGGCTGCAGACGACGGCTTTTATTGGGCGGGGAGGGGGTTGCTGCAGGGCCAGGGGGGCAGCTCAGTGGTAGCGGAGGGCCAGGGCGTGGGCCACCACGCGGACCAGCTTGTGGAAGGCGGCGTGGACAGCGGGGGTGAAGTCCTTCCCGAAGTGGGAGGCCATGACGATGATGAGGACGTCGCCCAGAAGCTGCAAGAGAAGAGGCAGAGTGTGAAGGGTCCCCCTCGGCTGGCACTTCGACCGCATCCAGGTGGGAGGAGGGGCACACAAGGCATGGTCCAGGGGGCTTCTTGCCCCTTCTGCAGTGGCAACCCTTGCTGGGCACTGGGCAAGAAATGCAGTTTGGGGGAGGGGGACAAGAACATGCCCCTCTGATGGATCTACGGTTGCCACTCCCCAGGCGGGGGCAGGGGATCCCCCAGTTTGGAGCCCCCCCCTTCAGGGTTAGAAAGCCCCGGGCGGGAGGGAAATGTCTGCTGGGCACTCCATTGTTCTCTAGGGAGACCAATCCCCGGCATCTCCAACTAAAAAGGGTCCAGGCACAAAGGTGTGAAAAACCTCAGCTGGAGACCCTGGAGAGCCGCTGCCAGTCTGAGGAGACAAGACTGACTTGGATGGCCCCGGGGCGGGGGGGGGGGGTCTGATTCAGTAAGGGGCAGCTTCAGATGTTCATATGTCTAAGGTGGCTCAGTGGTAGAGCATCTGCTTGGTAAGCAGAAGGTCCCAGGTTCAATCCCTGGCATCTCCAGTTAAAAGAACCAGTTGGGAGGTGATGTGAAAGACTTTTGAGGGATGCTGGCTCAGTGGTAGAGCTCCTGCTTGGGAAGCAGAAGGTCCCAGGTTCAATCCCCGGCATCTCCAACTAAAAAGGCATGAAAAACCTCAGCTTGAGTCCCTGGAGAGCCATGAATGGGGTTGTGGCTCAGTGGCAGAGCCTCTGCTTGGTAAGCAGAAGGTCTCAGGTTCAATCCCCAGCATCTCCAACTAAAAAGGGTCCAGGCAAGTAGACTGAAAAACCTCAGCTGGAGACACTGCAGAGCCATGAATGGGGCTGTGGCTCAGAGGTAGAGCATCTGCTTGGTAAGCAGAAGGTCTCAGGTTCAATCCCCGGCATCTCCAGCCAAAAAGGGTCCAGGCAAGTAGGCGTGGAAAACCCGAGCTGGAGACCCTGGAGAGTAACAGTGGCTCAGTGGCAGAGCATCTGCTTGGGAAGCAGAAGGTCCCAGGTTCGATTTCTGGCATCTCCAACTCAAAAGGGTCCAGGCAAGTAGGCATGAAAAACCTCAGCTTGAGACCCTGGAGAGCCTCTGCCAGTCTGAGTAGACAAGACTGACTTTGTTGGACCAAGGAGGGTCTGATTCAGTAGAAGGCAGCTTCATACATTCATATGGGCTTAGGGCCACCCCCCCCCCCCCTTCCAGCTCACCTTGAAGTTCTCGGGGTCGACATGGAGCTTGTCGCAGTGCAGCTCGCTCAGGCTGGAGAAGGTCTTCTTGATGTTGTCGAGGTTCTTGATGGCCTCCCCGAAGGAAGTCAGCACCTTCTTGCCATGGGCACGCACCTTGGGGTTGCCGCAGATGGCGGTGGCGCTGGACAGGTTCCCAAAGTGGGCAAAGAACCTCTGGGTCCAGGGGTACACCACCAGCAAGCTGTGGGGGGAGGGAGAGGCAAATACACACAGAGAGAGGGTGAGTCTTAGAATCCTAGAGTTGGAAGGGACCTCCAGGGTCATCTAGTTCAATCCCCTGCACAATGCAGGAAAGTCACAAAAACCTCCCCCTAAATTCACAGGATCCTCATTGCTGTCAGATGGCCATCTAGCCTCTGTTGAAAAACCTCCAAGGAAGGAGAGCCCACCACCTCCCAAGGAGGAAGCCTGTTCCACTGAGGAACCGCTCTAAACTCACAAACCCCTCCCCCTAAATTCACAGGATCTTCATTGCTGTCAGATGGCCATCTAGCCTCTGTTGAAAAATCTCCAAGGAAAGAGAGCCCACCACCTCCCGAGGAAGCCTGTTCCACTGAGGAATTGCTCTAAACTCACAAACACCTCCCCCTAAATTCACAGGATCTTCATTGCTGTCAGATGGCCATCCAGCCTCTGTTTAAAAACCTCCAAGGACGGAGAGCCCACCACCTCCCAAGGAGGAAGCCTCTTCCACTGAGGAGCCTCTCTAAAGGTCAGGAAGTTCTTCCTAATGTGGAGCCAGAAACTCTTCTGATTCAGTTTCAGCCCATTGATTCTGGTCCGACCTTCTGGGGCCGCAGAAAACAAAGCCCTCTTGTTGTGACCGAGGGCTGCCAGCCTCCAGGCAGGACCTGGGGACCCCCCCCCCCCCAAAAAAAATTACAGCTAAACTCCACACTGCAGATATCACTTCCCCTGGAGAAAATGGAGGCATTAAGGGTGAAGACTGATGCGCTGTCTGCCCCCAAATCTCCAGGAGTTCTCCAGCCTGGAGCTGGCAACCCCCTGCACATACCCCAACAACCCTTGTCCTGCCTGAGGAGGCCACCCCCCAGCCTCACGCACTCCCCCCAAGCACCCCAGGGTGGGGGGTCCTTACTAGGCCAGGGATTCGGCGCCGATTTCCCCCAGGTCGACTTTGCACCAGGTCGACGTGATGAGCTGCTTCTCTTCGTCGGTCCAGTGCACCATGGCTGCTGATGGGTGGGGACTGGTCAATCAGAGCTCGGCTTGGCTGCTTCGGGAAAGGCTGGAGCTGAGCGAGGGCTCCCCCAGGGGACTTTTATACCCTGCCCTGAAGCTCCTCCCTACACAGTCGGCCCTGCCATTGGCTGGGGCTGGTGGGGAGGAGCTTGGGGGCCTGAGGGAGGGGAGGCGGGGCTGGACTGCAGCACAGAGCAGCCTCTGGGTCTCAGCCCATGGCTTCTTTCTTCAGCTGGGCACTTGGTGCATGCCCAGGGGCACTCTGAAGAAGATATTGGATTTATATCCCGCCCTCCACTCCGAATCTCAGAGCGGCTCACAATCTCCATTCACTTCCTCCCCCACAACAGACACTCTGGGAGGTGGGTGGGGCTGAGAGAGCTCTCACAGCAGCTGTCCTTTCAAAAACAACTCTGCTAGAGCTATGTCTGACTCAAGGCCATTCTAGCAGCTGCGAGTGGAGGAGGGGGGAATCAAACCCGGTTCTCCCAGATAAGAGTCCGCGCACTTCACCACTACACCAAACCAGCTCTCGTTTCACCTGAGGACGGGGCTCAGCCGCCAAAAACAGTTCGGAGAGCAGAGAGGCTGGAGCTGGGCTTCTCAGCCAGGTATCCCAGGGAGAGGAGGGTGCTAACCTCCAGGTGGGTCCTGGGGATGCCCCAGAATTCCAACTGATCTCCCAACTCCAGAGGGCAGTTCCCCAGGAGAAAAGGGCTGCTAAGGAGGGTCAGGGTTAGATGCTGCTCTCTCCACCATCACCTCCCCGCAATGCCAAGCTGTCCAGTGAGTGCAGGATTTTCAGACACAAGCAAAAAGAAGAACTTTTGCCCTGCAAGTGAAGCAACTTCTGCTCTCCTGCACAGATATCCCAAAGTCCAGAGCTGGAGGGAAGGGCCTCGGGGGGGGGGGGACCTCTGCACTGTCATCAGGCCTCCTTGGGAGTAATGGCATGAGGCAGGAGGCTGGACTTGAGGGACCCTTGCTGCCCAGATCCGGCAGGGCTCCTCTGAGGTCCTGCACTCAGCCCCCCAAGGTGGCAAATGCATAGAACAGCCCGTGAGCCCCAAGCAAAAGGATCAGAGAATCATAGAGTTGGAAGGGACCCCCCCCCAGGGTCATCTAGTCCAACCCCTGCACCATGCAGGAAACTCACAAACACCTCTCCCTAAATTCACAGGATCTCCATTGCTGTCAGATGGCCATCTAGCCTCTGTTTAAAAACCTCCAAGGAAGGAGAGCCAACACCTCCCATGGAAGCCTGTTCCACTGAGGAATTGCTCTGTCAGGAAGTTCTTCCTAATGTTAAGCAGAAACTCTTTTGATTTAATTTCAACCCCTTGGTTCTGGCCCTACCTTCTGGGGCCACAGAAAACCATTCCACCCCATCCTCTAGATCAGGGGTGGCCAATGGTAGCTCTCCAGATGTTTTTTTTTGCCTACAACTCCCATCAGCCCAGCCAGCATGGCCAATGGCTGGGGCTGTTGGGAGTTGTAGGCAAAAATCATCTGGAGAGCTACCGTTGGCCACCTTCAAGGGCTCGAAGATGGTGATCCTATCACCTCTCAACTTCCTCCTCTCCAGGCTAAACATGCCCAGCTCCTTCAACCTTCCCTCATAGGACTTGGTCTCCAGACCCCTCCCCATTCTTCGTCACCCTCCTGAGAATGAAGTGTGGGGGGAGATCCCATCCAACGACCAAGGAGAGCTTGGGTGGTGCCTGCAGGAGGACTCCTGGCTGAGGGACTGCGGGACCTGGGTTCAATTGTCTTCTCAGCCATTAAACTCTCTGGCCAGAACTGGGCTGCCCCCCTCTTTCTGCCTTGCCTACCTCACAGGGCTGATCTGAAGGGAGCCAGATACTGGGGGTGCCACTCCAGGGAAGCCCCACAAGCAGTGTGCCAGATTCATTGGAAGGCCACGAGGACAGGGCTGCTTCCAGAGTGTGAGGGTCTCTGAGCAGAGTGTTCCTAGCCCCCCCCCCCTTCTACCCGCCCCCAGACCCTCCAAAAAGCCCTCCTTCCCTCCCCCCCACCTGTGCCTTTCCCCTACCTGAGGCATCTCCCCCCACCCCGTCCTCACAAGAAGCACTGAAGTAAGCTTTGTGGGGGGTTCCTTCTCCCCTCCCCAGTTGGTCTTGGAGACGGGGCTGCAGTGGAAAAGCTAGAGAGGGGGTTATGTGGGGAGGTGCTGATGGAGACGAGAGCGAGGGAGAGGTGTGAAGTCTCTGCAAGCTTTCCTTGGTGGGGGGGGGCATGGAAGCCGTGGGGGGGCGGCTGCTGGTGCCGGAGAGGAGGGTGAGGGAGGGGGCCGAGGTTTAAGTGAAGCCAGGCCCAAGTGAGGCAGCAGCCTGTCCCCTGCTGAATCCCCCCCCCTCTCTGCTGGGGCTGGCCCCCCCTTCAAGGGTCACAGCTGCTCAGGCCCGGCACCTCCCTCCTCCAAGACAGCCCTAGAGAACTGGAGAGGTGCCAGAAAGGGGGGGCCTCCATGCAAGGCCCCAATCCACCCACGGGCATGCTCTCGAGCCTCCCTCGACATGTGTGACCAGAGGATCTCTGTTTCCTGCTGCAGACAAGAGTCAGGTCGGTCTGGGGGAAGGGGCACATGCCAAGGCGGGGGGGCCGGGGGGAGAGGGAAGGGCTGCCAGGGGTGTGGGGAACCAAGAGCTCAGAGAACCCGGTCTTCCTGGGGTAGATGGTGCTTCATTGTTCAGCCTCTGTCACCCCCACCCCGCGCTCCCCTGGGTGTTCCATGGCACTGAGTACAAACTGTGGGAACCTGAGGGCTGAAAGCAGCAGGGAATTGCTGGGGACCCTCTCCCACCCCCACCCCCCATACACATATAACACTCCCAGATCCCAGTGGGAATGTTTCCTCCCCCCCCCCCCCCCGCCATGGAGGTCTGGGGTAACACCAGGAAAAGGAGCCCCCTTGCCTGGCCCCACTAGAGCCCCTAAGATCTCCCCCCCCACACTGCCCTCCCAGCCCCAGCAAAAGTACAGGGAGTCCAGTCAGTTGCCAGGCCATGGCGTTTATTAGGCTGTGATGTCACGTGGTGGGGAGCGGGGCAGGGGGTGCCTGCAGGGGGACTAGTGGTAGCGGTGAGCCAGGGCGTGGGCCACCACGCGGACCAGCTTGTGGAAGGCGGCGTGGACGGCGGGGGTGAAGTCCTTCCCGAAGTGGGCGGCCATGACGATGAGTGAGGACGTCGCCCAGAAGCTGCAAGAGAAGAGGGAGAAGATAAGAACATAAGAGAAGGCCTGTTGGATCAGGCCAGTGGCCCCTCCAGTCCAACACTGTGTCACACAGGGGCCAGAAAACCCCCAAGTGCCATCAGGAGGTCCACCAGTGGGGCCAGGATGCTAGAAGCCCTCCCACTGTGTCCCCCCCCCCCCAAGCACCAAGAATATAAGAACATAAGAAAAGCCATGTTGGATTAGACCAGTGGCCCTTCCAGTCTAACACTCTGTGGCACACGATGGCCAAAAGAAACCCAGGTGCCATCAGGAGGTCCACCCGTGGGGCCAGGACACTAGAAGCCGTCCCACTGTGCCCCCATCAAGCATCAGGAATCCAGAGCCTCACTGCCCCAGACAGAAAGTTCCAACAATACGTTGTGGCTAAGAGCCACTGATGGACCTCTGCTCCAGATGTTGATCCAGTCCCCCTCTTGAAGCTGTCTATGCTTGTAGCTGCTGCCACCTCCTGTGGCAGTGAATTCCACGTGATAATCACCCTTTGGGTGAAGAACATGAAGGGTCCCCTGGGCATTGAGGGGGACCCCTTGCCTTTATCAGCCCTGCCCTCATTTGCCACCTCTCCCACCCCCTCCTGCCCACCTCACCAGCTCTCTTCTCCCCCTCCTGGAAGATTTTCCCTCCCACGGACAGGAGATGGGAGGGTCTGGCCATGGAAGGTGGATGCAGAGGAGACGGGGGTGGTTTCTGCCCCCTCCTGGGAACTGGGGCAGCCCGAGAGGAGCTCAGCTGATCACCCCCACCCCTCCCCCTGTGCCAGCTCACCCTGAAGTTCTCCGGGTCCACGTGGAGCTTGTCGCAGTGCAGCTCGCTCAGCTTGGCAAAGGTCGGCTTGATGTTGTCCAAGTTCTTGATGGCGTCTCCGAAGGAGGTCAGCACCTTCTTGCCATGGGCACGCACCCTTGGGGTTGCCGCAGAATGGCGGTGGCGCTGGACAGGTTCCCAAAATCCGCAAAAAACCTCTGGGTCCAGGGGTACACCACCAGCAAGCTGGGGAGGGCGAGGCAAACACACAGGCTCAGGCTTGCCCGCTCTGTGGAGCAGCACCCAACTCTCTCTCTCTCACTCTCACTCATTCACACACACTCCCAGCTAGGGGTGCCATCCTCCAGGTGGGACCTGGAGATCCTCCAGAATTACAGCTCAGCTCCAGACTATGGAGATCAGTTTCCCTGGAGAGAATACGGAGGGTGGTCTCTGTGGCATTATTGTACCCCACTGAGGCTATTCTCTTCTGCAGGCCCCACCCCCAAATCTCCAGCCTGGAGCTGGCACCCCCATCCCCTGCTGGTGACCAAGGCAACCCTCCCCCCCAGCCCCCAGGTGCCGTACTAGGCCAGGGCGTTTGGCGCCGGTTTCCGCTACGTCCACTTTGCCCCAGATGGTGGTGATGAGCTTCTTCTCTTCCTCGGTCCAGTGCACCATGGCTGGCTGGCGGGTGGGGGTGGATCGCTCGGGAGCTTGGCTGGGCTGCTTCGGGAAAGGCTGGAGCTGAGCTGGGCCTCCTCCTGAGGGATTTTATACCAGAAGCTCCTCCTTGCCGGGTGTGCCCAGGCCTTGGCGGGAGTTGGGGGGGAGGGAAGTTTGGTGGAGCGGAGGATCCCGAGGGAAGGGAGGCGACGGCGGGCGGGCAGAGCACAGGGTGTGCCTTGGGCAGTGGGGGGGGGAGGGGGAGCAAGCCAGCCAGCCAGCCACTGCCTCCTTTCCAGCGATAGGCACAGTGTGTTGCATCCAAAGGAATGGGAGTCAAGTGGTGATTTTTGGAGCACAGAGGGGGGGGGGCACAGGTGGGAGCCATGCTTGCCTCTGACCATGCCGGAGTGCAGCCTGACGCAGCAGAGTCCTTCTTACCCACCCAGGGCCACAGTTTGATCAGGCCTCACTTAGCCACACTGAGCCTCGGAAGCCCCATGTGGCTCTTTCAAACATATTGTGTGGCTCTTGAAGCCCCCACCGCCCCGTTGGCTGGCTTGGAGAAGGCATGTCTCTCTTTAAATCACTTCTCTAAGCCAAGCCAGCTTGGCTTGGAGAAAGCATTTAAAGTTAAAGTTGTTTTCTTTCCACCTCCCTCCCTTCTTTCCTTCCTTCCTGCCTCCCTGCTGCCCTCCCTTCCTCCCTCCTCCCTTCCTTCCTTCCTTCCTTCCTTCCTTCCTTCCTTCCTTCCTTCCTTCCTTCCTCCCTCCCTCCCTCCCTCTTTCCTTCCTTCCTTCCTTCCTTCCTTCCTTCCTTCCTTCCTTCCTTCCTTCCTTCCTTCCTTCCTTCCTTCCTTCCTTCCTTCCTTCCTTCCTTCCTTCTTCTCTCCTTTCTTCCTCCGTACTTTCTTCCTTCCTTCCTCCCCCTCCCTTCTTCCTTCCTTCCTCCCTCCCTCCTTCCTTCCTTCCTTCCCTCCTTCCTTCCTTCCTTCCTTGGCTTGATCCAAGAGGGTTTCTCTTATGTTCTTATGTGACACAGAGTGTTGGACTGGAGGGGCCATTGGCCTGATCCAACAGGGCTTCTTTTATGTTCTTATGTGACACAGAGCGTTGGACTGGAGGGCCATTGGCCTGATCCAACAGGCTTCTCTTATGTGACAAAGAGTGTTGGACTGGAGGGGCCACTGGCCTGATCCAACAGGGCTTCTCTTATGTTCTTATGTGACACAGAGTGTTGGACTGGATGGGCCACTGGCCTGATCCAACAGGGCTTCTCTTATGTTCTTATGTGACACAGAGTGTTGGACTGGAGGGGCCACTGGCCTGATCCAACAGGGCTTCTCTTATGTTCTTATGTGACACAGTGTGTTGGACTGGAGGGGCCATTGGCCTGATCCAACAGGGCTTCTCTTATGTTCTTATGTGACACAGAGTGTTGGACTGGAGGAGCCATTGGCCTGATCCAACAGGGCTTCTCTTATGTTCCTTTGTGACACAGAGTGCTGGACTGGAGGGGCCACTGGCCTGATCCAACATGGCTTCTCTTCTGTTCTTATGTGACACAGAGTGTTGGACTGGAGGGGCCATTGGCCTGATCCAACAGGGCTTCTCTTATGTTCTGCTGTGACACAGAGTGTTTGATTGGAGGGGCCACTGGCCTGATCCAACAGGGCTTCTCTTATGTTCTTATGTGACACAGAGTGTTGGACTGGAGGGGCCACTGGCCTGATCCAACAGGGCTTTTCTTATGTTCTTATTTGACAGAGAGTGTTGGACTGGAGGGGCCGTTGGCCTGATCCAACCTGGCTTCTCTTCTGTTCTTATGTGACACAGAGTGTTGGACTGGGTGGGCCCTTGTCCACATTCAACAGGGCTTCTCTTATCTTCTTATGTTCTCCTCCAAAGCAGCTGTTTTCTCCAGGGAAGCTGATCTGGAGACCAGATATATAAATACAGGAAATCTCTAGGGCTAGGGTTGCCAGCCTCCATTTGTGGCCTGATCTCCTGCTTTCACAACTGATCTCCAGCTGGCAGAGATCAGCTACCCTGGAGAAACTGGCTGGTTGGAAGAGTAGACTCTCTGGCCTTGTACCCTGCTGAGGCCCCTCACCTCCCCAAACCCCGCCCTCTCCTGGAAACACCTTCAAAGTCTCCAGGTGTCTTCCAAAACACACCTGGCCACCCTACTCCAGGCCCACCCTGAAGGTCAGCAAGCCCCCAAGTTAGGCTGAGAGTTTGTCACTGGCTCACCCGATGAGCTCCACAGCTGAGTGGAGAGTTGAACCCAGCTCTTTTGGAC
>NW_026800228.1:85000-87500 GCF_032191835.1 Heteronotia binoei | reverse complement strand
ATCTCCGCGCGGTTACGGTATCGGGGAAGAGAGGGCCCGTGGACCGTTCGATGGCGGGAGCGTGCCGCGGGCGAGAAGATCCTCCCGGAACCGCCGGTCGGCCTCGCGAGGGACGCTCCTCCGATCGCGATTTCGGGGGGAAGTCCCGACCCCGCCCCCCCCCCGCCGGCCGCGATGCCCAGATCTCCCGTTTTCGAAGGGTGGAGGGGCCGTCCCCTTTTCGCGGCAAAGCCGTCCCTACCCTCCGGCCGCGAGACCGGGGCGACGCCGCGGGCGAGGCCGACCTCCTGGAACCGACGGTCGGCCTCGCGAGCGACGTTTCCCCCCCCCCCCTTCGGTTCTCCGGCGGTAGAACAGGCCTCCCCGGCCGGCCTCTTCCCGCGGCGGCATCCGCTCGCTCTCGCGCTAAGGGAGCCTTCGGAACCGCGACCGCCCGGTGCGGCGGGGGGGGGGGGGGCGCGCGGCCAGCGGCGAAAACTCTTCAGCGCCCCTCTCCCTGCAAAGCTCGGGCCGGCTCCCGTTTCGGCTCGGAGCCGGCCCGCGACCGGCCGCGGCACCGGGGCGACGCCGCGAGCGAGGCCGACCTCCCGGAACCGAAGGTCGGCCTCGCGAGGGACGTTTCCCGGCTTCGGGTTTCCGGCGGTAGACCAGGCCTCCCCGCCGGGCTTTCCCGAGAGACCGGCCCGCTCGCTTTCGGGCCAAGGCGACCCCGCGAAGCGGCGGCCTGCTCTGCCGGCAGCCCCGGAGAGCCGGCGCCGCGGACGGTCCCCCTCCGCTGTCAACCTCCCGGCCGTCCCCTTTTCGCGGCCAAGCCGTCCCGCCGCCCGGCCGCGAGACCGGGGCGACGCCGCGGGCGAGGCCGACCTCCCGGAACCGACGGTCGGCCTCGCGGGGGCCGTTTCCCCCCTTCGGGTTTCCGGCGGTAGACCAGGCCTCCCCGCCGGGCTTTTCCCCAGAGACGGGCCCGCTCGCTTTCGGGCCAAGGGGACCCCGCGAAGCGGCGGCCTGCTCTGCCGGCAGCCCCGGAGAGCCGGCGCCGCGGACGGTCCCCCCGCCGCTGTCAACCTCCCGGCCGTCCCCTTTTCGCGGCCAAGCCGTCCCGCCGTCCGGCCGCGAGACCGGGGCGACGCCGCGGGCGAGGCCGACCTCCCGGAACCGACGGTCGGCCTCGCGGGGGCCGTTTCCCCCCTTCCGGTTGCCGTCGGTAGACCAGGGGAGAAACGTCCCTGGCGACAGGTGTAAGAAAAACAAATATTAAAGGTACCCTTGACCGGAAGTTATATTCTTGCTTTTGAAAACAAAGAAGGAGACAAAAAACTTAACCGTCATCCTCCCTCTTATTTTCCCCTCTTTCTCGACGTACCTTCCGAACTTCTTCCGCTCCATCTTAAGACCTTCGAAATCATAGCCTCTCAATTGGTCCGTTTCGCTCCACGCCATGGCTTTTATGATCCGATCCCATTTCTCTGGTATTTCTTCTCGCTTCCACGACTGCGCGTACGATGTCCTAGCAGCCGAGAGCCAGTGCCGGATCAAAGCTCTATCTTCTTTTGGAGATTTTTTCCATAACCCCAACAGAAAAGCCCCTGCAACTTTGTTAAACGCATATCCCGAGATAGTAGACATCTCTCGCTGAATCAACCGCCGAAATATTTCAGCTCTTTGACAAGTCCACCACATGCGGTAGAAAGAGCCTTCGTGGTTTTTTTTTTGTTTTTTTTTTTGCGTTCCCAACACCTCTCAGGCATCTGGTTATTCATCGTTGCTAGGTTTTGTTTTTGTTTTTTTCTCTCTCGGGAGTCTTTCTTTGTATAAGCAGTTTTATTAGTAACATATGGTAGCGGAACTATATCTACAACTTATAAAAGCTGAAAGTAAAAGAAAGATCTTTCTACCCCACATCTTACTTTCCCCCCACCCCTCCCTCCGTTACTTGACCCCCGCCAGTGTTATTGTCTTAAAAAAAAGCAAATATTAAAGGTACCCTTAACTGCTAAGAAAAATAAATAAATAAAAAGCACCCGAAAGTTATATTCTTATTTTAAAAATCTTCATCATCCTCAAAGATTGTCCAATGTCCTTTTATTTTCCACTCTTTTTCTACCTATCTTCTGCATTTCCTCCACTCCAACTTAAAAAGTTCCAAATCATAGCCTCTTAGTTTGCTCGTTAATTTGTCCATTTCACTCCATGACATGACTTTTGTAATCCGAGCCCATTTCTCTGGTATTTTTTCTTGCTTCCACAGCTGCGCATACAATGTCCTAGCAGCTGAGAGCAAGTACCATATTAAAGTCCTATCTTCTTTTGGAAATTTTTCCATTTGTCATCCCAGCAGAAAAGCCTCTGCCGCTTTCTTGAATTCATATCCCAAAATCTTAGAAATCTCTTGCTGAATCATCTGCCGAAACATTTTTAGCCCTTTCACAAGTCCACCGCATATGGTAGAAAGAGCCTTCATGCTTTTTACATTCCCAACACCTATCTGGCATCGTGTTGT
>NW_026800228.1:45000-47500 GCF_032191835.1 Heteronotia binoei | reverse complement strand
CGCGATTTCGGGGGGAAGTCCCGACCCCGCCCCCCCCCGCCGGCCGCGATGCCCAGATCTCCCGTTTTCGAAGGGTGGAGGGGCCGTCCCCTTTTCGCGGCAAAGCCGTCCCTACCCTCCGGCCGCGAGACCGGGGCGACGCCGCGGGCGAGGCCGACCTCCTGGAACCGACGGTCGGCCTCGCGAGCGACGTTTCCCCCCCCCCCCTTCGGTTCTCCGGCGGTAGAACAGGCCTCCCCGGCCGGCCTCTTCCCGCGGCGGCATCCGCTCGCTCTCGCGCTAAGGGAGCCTTCGGAACCGCGACCGCCCGGTGCGGCGGGGGGGGGGGGGGGGCGCGGCCAGCGGCGAAAACTCTTCAGCGCCCCTCTCCCTGCAAAGCTCGGGCCGGCTCCCGTTTCGGCTCGGAGCCGGCCCGCGACCGGCCGCGGCACCGGGGCGACGCCGCGAGCGAGGCCGACCTCCCGGAACCGAAGGTCGGCCTCGCGAGGGACGTTTCCCGGCTTCGGGTTTCCGGCGGTAGACCAGGCCTCCCCGCCGGGCTTTCCCGAGAGACCGGCCCGCTCGCTTTCGGGCCAAGGCGACCCCGCGAAGCGGCGGCCTGCTCTGCCGGCAGCCCCGGAGAGCCGGCGCCGCGGACGGTCCCCCTCCGCTGTCAACCTCCCGGCCGTCCCCTTTTCGCGGCCAAGCCGTCCCGCCGCCCGGCCGCGAGACCGGGGCGACGCCGCGGGCGAGGCCGACCTCCCGGAACCGACGGTCGGCCTCGCGGGGGCCGTTTCCCCCCTTCGGGTTTCCGGCGGTAGACCAGGCCTCCCCGCCGGGCTTTTCCCCAGAGACGGGCCCGCTCGCTTTCGGGCCAAGGGGACCCCGCGAAGCGGCGGCCTGCTCTGCCGGCAGCCCCGGAGAGCCGGCGCCGCGGACGGTCCCCCCGCCGCTGTCAACCTCCCGGCCGTCCCCTTTTCGCGGCCAAGCCGTCCCGCCGTCCGGCCGCGAGACCGGGGCGACGCCGCGGGCGAGGCCGACCTCCCGGAACCGACGGTCGGCCTCGCGGGGGCCGTTTCCCCCCTTCCGGTTGCCGTCGGTAGACCAGGGGAGAAACGTCCCTGGCGACAGGTGTAAGAAAAACAAATATTAAAGGTACCCTTGACCGGAAGTTATATTCTTGCTTTTGAAAACAAAGAAGGAGACAAAAAACTTAACCGTCATCCTCCCTCTTATTTTCCCCTCTTTCTCGACGTACCTTCCGAACTTCTTCCGCTCCATCTTAAGACCTTCGAAATCATAGCCTCTCAATTGGTCCGTTTCGCTCCACGCCATGGCTTTTATGATCCGATCCCATTTCTCTGGTATTTCTTCTCGCTTCCACGACTGCGCGTACGATGTCCTAGCAGCCGAGAGCCAGTGCCGGATCAAAGCTCTATCTTCTTTTGGAGATTTTTTCCATAACCCCAACAGAAAAGCCCCTGCAACTTTGTTAAACGCATATCCCGAGATAGTAGACATCTCTCGCTGAATCAACCGCCGAAATATTTCAGCTCTTTGACAAGTCCACCACATGCGGTAGAAAGAGCCTTCGTGGTTTTTTTTTTGTTTTTTTTTTTGCGTTCCCAACACCTCTCAGGCATCTGGTTATTCATCGTTGCTAGGTTTTGTTTTTGTTTTTTTCTCTCTCGGGAGTCTTTCTTTGTATAAGCAGTTTTATTAGTAACATATGGTAGCGGAACTATATCTACAACTTATAAAAGCTGAAAGTAAAAGAAAGATCTTTCTACCCCACATCTTACTTTCCCCCCACCCCTCCCTCCGTTACTTGACCCCCGCCAGTGTTATTGTCTTAAAAAAAAGCAAATATTAAAGGTACCCTTAACTGCTAAGAAAAATAAATAAATAAAAAGCACCCGAAAGTTATATTCTTATTTTAAAAATCTTCATCATCCTCAAAGATTGTCCAATGTCCTTTTATTTTCCACTCTTTTTCTACCTATCTTCTGCATTTCCTCCACTCCAACTTAAAAAGTTCCAAATCATAGCCTCTTAGTTTGCTCGTTAATTTGTCCATTTCACTCCATGACATGACTTTTGTAATCCGAGCCCATTTCTCTGGTATTTTTTCTTGCTTCCACAGCTGCGCATACAATGTCCTAGCAGCTGAGAGCAAGTACCATATTAAAGTCCTATCTTCTTTTGGAAATTTTTCCATTTGTCATCCCAGCAGAAAAGCCTCTGCCGCTTTCTTGAATTCATATCCCAAAATCTTAGAAATCTCTTGCTGAATCATCTGCCGAAACATTTTTAGCCCTTTCACAAGTCCACCGCATATGGTAGAAAGAGCCTTCATGCTTTTTACATTCCCAACACCTATCTGGCATCGTGTTGTCCATCTTTGCTAAAAAAAAAATTTTTTGGAGTCATATACCGTCTATACATCATCTTAAAGCAGTTTTCTTTAATACTGTGACATGTTGCGAGTTTCACAGAATTCTTCCACAGATATTCCCCAAGA
>NW_026800228.1:32500-35000 GCF_032191835.1 Heteronotia binoei | reverse complement strand
GTCCCGGGGGAACGCTCCCCCGGGGCCTGGGGGGAGGAGATCGGACCGCGGGTGGGAGGGGGAGGCGCCGCTCCGCCTGAACACCGACCCCGGAGGGCCGGCCCGCGGAGGGTCCTCCCCGACGCGGTCCGGGGCGCCACATCGATCGCAGGGTTATCGACAGTCTCAAGCACTCGACAACAACAAAACCACAACAGCAACGACAAGGAGCCGGGGAGAGGCCGGCAGCCCACGGGAAAGGGCAGCGGCGTTCCCGCCCGGTGCAGGGAGGGGAGAGGCCGAGAGCCCACGGGAAAGGGCAACGGCGATCGCCCCAGGGCACGGGGGTTGAGGGGGTCTGGACCGCGCTTCCGCCGCGAGGGCAGAAGAGGTAGGGAAGGGGAGCGAGTCCCCGCGACAACCCCCGACGGGTCCCCGTTCCGGCGAGCCGGAAGGTTCTCCGACGGCTCCGGACCTCCGAGCGTTCCCCGGGCGAACCCGGGGCCCCCTCGCCAGCCGGCCTCCGCGGTCAGGAGAGCCGGCCGGTAGCCTCGCGGCCGGAGCTCCGCCGGGTCCCTCGCGGGGTCTCCTGCCCGCCTGCGGTGAGGGTCGGACGGCCTGAGCGGCCTCGGAAGCTCCGGAAGTCCGGGCGGTTCTCTTTCCTGGCACGAGAGAAGCCAGTCCCTACAAATCTCCGCGCGGTTACGGTATCGGGGAAGAGAGGGCCCGTGGACCGTTCGATGGCGGGAGCGTGCCGCGGGCGAGAAGATCCTCCCGGAACCGCCGGTCGGCCTCGCGAGGGACGCTCCTCCGATCGCGATTTCGGGGGGAAGTCCCGACCCCGCCCCCCCCCCGCCGGCCGCGATGCCCAGATCTCCCGTTTTCGAAGGGTGGAGGGGCCGTCCCCTTTTCGCGGCAAAGCCGTCCCTACCCTCCGGCCGCGAGACCGGGGCGACGCCGCGGGCGAGGCCGACCTCCTGGAACCGACGGTCGGCCTCGCGAGCGACGTTTCCCCCCCCCCCCTTCGGTTCTCCGGCGGTAGAACAGGCCTCCCCGGCCGGCCTCTTCCCGCGGCGGCATCCGCTCGCTCTCGCGCTAAGGGAGCCTTCGGAACCGCGACCGCCCGGTGCGGCGGGGGGGGGGGGGCGCGCGGCCAGCGGCGAAAACTCTTCAGCGCCCCTCTCCCTGCAAAGCTCGGGCCGGCTCCCGTTTCGGCTCGGAGCCGGCCCGCGACCGGCCGCGGCACCGGGGCGACGCCGCGAGCGAGGCCGACCTCCCGGAACCGAAGGTCGGCCTCGCGAGGGACGTTTCCCGGCTTCGGGTTTCCGGCGGTAGACCAGGCCTCCCCGCCGGGCTTTCCCGAGAGACCGGCCCGCTCGCTTTCGGGCCAAGGCGACCCCGCGAAGCGGCGGCCTGCTCTGCCGGCAGCCCCGGAGAGCCGGCGCCGCGGACGGTCCCCCTCCGCTGTCAACCTCCCGGCCGTCCCCTTTTCGCGGCCAAGCCGTCCCGCCGCCCGGCCGCGAGACCGGGGCGACGCCGCGGGCGAGGCCGACCTCCCGGAACCGACGGTCGGCCTCGCGGGGGCCGTTTCCCCCCTTCGGGTTTCCGGCGGTAGACCAGGCCTCCCCGCCGGGCTTTTCCCCAGAGACGGGCCCGCTCGCTTTCGGGCCAAGGGGACCCCGCGAAGCGGCGGCCTGCTCTGCCGGCAGCCCCGGAGAGCCGGCGCCGCGGACGGTCCCCCCGCCGCTGTCAACCTCCCGGCCGTCCCCTTTTCGCGGCCAAGCCGTCCCGCCGTCCGGCCGCGAGACCGGGGCGACGCCGCGGGCGAGGCCGACCTCCCGGAACCGACGGTCGGCCTCGCGGGGGCCGTTTCCCCCCTTCCGGTTGCCGTCGGTAGACCAGGGGAGAAACGTCCCTGGCGACAGGTGTAAGAAAAACAAATATTAAAGGTACCCTTGACCGGAAGTTATATTCTTGCTTTTGAAAACAAAGAAGGAGACAAAAAACTTAACCGTCATCCTCCCTCTTATTTTCCCCTCTTTCTCGACGTACCTTCCGAACTTCTTCCGCTCCATCTTAAGACCTTCGAAATCATAGCCTCTCAATTGGTCCGTTTCGCTCCACGCCATGGCTTTTATGATCCGATCCCATTTCTCTGGTATTTCTTCTCGCTTCCACGACTGCGCGTACGATGTCCTAGCAGCCGAGAGCCAGTGCCGGATCAAAGCTCTATCTTCTTTTGGAGATTTTTTCCATAACCCCAACAGAAAAGCCCCTGCAACTTTGTTAAACGCATATCCCGAGATAGTAGACATCTCTCGCTGAATCAACCGCCGAAATATTTCAGCTCTTTGACAAGTCCACCACATGCGGTAGAAAGAGCCTTCGTGGTTTTTTTTTTGTTTTTTTTTTTGCGTTCCCAACACCTCTCAGGCATCTGGTTATTCATCGTTGCTAGGTTTTGTTTTTGTTTTTTTCTCTCTCGGGAGTCTTTCTTTGTATAAGCAGTTTTATTAGTAAC
>NW_026800227.1:0-113573 GCF_032191835.1 Heteronotia binoei | reverse complement strand
AAACCCAACCCCAATATTCACCCAAACATAAGTGTGTCCTGAACTCTAACCCTAACCCTAACCCTTACCTTATGGGGCCCATTCATTTTAATGAATCTCATAGGCTATAATGGAGAATGGAAAAAACATCCAAAATTTTTTCCCCATCAAGAGTGTACCATTCAGTGTGATATTAAAAATACATCTTACGCAACCCTAAACCCAACCCCCAATATTCACCCAAACATAAGTGTGTCCTGAACTCTAACGCTAACCCTAAACCTTACCATATGGGCCCATTCATTTTAATGAATCTCATAGGGCTATAATGGAGAATGGAAAACCATCCAAAGATTTTTCCCATCAAGAGTATACCATTCAGTGTGATATTAAAAATACATCTTACCCAACCCTAAACCCAACCCCAATATTCACCCAAACATAAGTGTGTCCTGAGCTCTAACCCTAACCCTAACCCTTACCATATGGGCCCATTCATTCTAATGAATCTCATAGACTATAAAGGAGAATGGAAAACCATCCAAAAATTTTTCCCATCAAGAGTATACCATTCAGTGTGATATAAAGAATACATCTTACCCAACCGTAAACCCAACCCCCAATATTCACCCAAACATAAGTGTGTCCTGAACTCTAACCCTAACCCTAACCCTACCATATGGGCCCATTCATTCTAATGAATCTCATAGGCTATAATGGAGAATGGAAAAACATCCAACATTTTTTCCCCATCAAGAGTGTACCATTCAGTGTGATATTAAAAAATACATCTTACCGAACCCTAAACCCAACCCCAATATTCACCCAAACATAAGTGTGTCCTGAACTCTAACCCTAACCCTTACCATATGGGCACATTCATTTTAATTAATCTCATAGGCTATAATGGAATGGAAAAAACATCCAAAAAATTTTCCGCATCAAGAGTGTACCATTCAGTGTGATATTAAAAATACATCTTACCGAACCCTAAACCCAACCCCAATATTCACCCAAACATAAGTGTGTCCTGAACTCTAACCCTAACCCTTACCATATGGGCCCATTCATTTTAATGAATCTCATAGGCTATAATGGAGAATTGAAAAACATCCAAAAATTTTCCCCATCAAGAATGTACCATTCAGTGTGATATGAAAAATACATCTTACCCAACCCTAAACCCAACCCCAATATTCACCCAAACATAAGTGTGTCCTGAACTCTAACCCTAACCCTAACCCTTACCATATGGGCCCATTCATTCTAATGAATCTCATAGGCTATAATGGAGAATGGAAAAACATCCAACATTTTTCCCCATCAAGAGTGTACCATTCAGTGTGATATTAAAAATACATCTTACCGAACCCTAAACCCAACCCAATATTCACCCAAACATAAGTGTGTCCTGAACTCTAACCCTAACCCTTACCATATGGGCCCATTCATTTTAATGAATCTCATAGGCTATAATGGAGAATGGAAAAACATCCAAAAATTTTCCGCATCAAGAGTGTACCATTCAGTGTGATATTAAAAATACATCTTACCCAACCCTAAACCCAACCCCAATATTCACCCAAACATAAGTGTGTCCTGAACTCTAACCCTAACCCTTACCATATGGGCCCATTCATTTTAATGAATCTCATAGGCTATAATGGAGAATGGAAAAACATCCAAAATTTTTCCCCATCAAGAGTGTACCATTCAGTGTGATATTAAAAATACATCTTACCCAACCCTAAACCCAACCCCAATATTCACCCAAACATAAGTGTGTCCTGAACTCTAACCCTAACCCTTACCATATGGGCCCATTCATTTTAATGAATCTCATAGGCTATAATGGAGAATGGAAAAACATCCAAAATTTTTCCCCATCAAGAGTGTACCATTCAGTGTGATATTAAAAATACATCTTACCCAACCCTAAACCCAACCCCAATATTCACCCAAACATAAGTGTGTCCTGAGCTCTAACCCTAACCCTAACCCTTACCATATGGGCCCATTCATTCTAATGAATCTCATAGACTATAAAGGAGAATGGAAAACCATCCAAAAATTTTTCCCATCAAGAGTATACCATTCAGTGTGATATAAATAATACATCTTACCCAACCGTAAACCCAACCCCAATATTCACCCAAACATAAGTGTGTCCTGAACTCTAACCCTAACCCTAACCCTTACCATATGGGCCCATTCATTCTAATGAATCTCATAGGCTATAATGGAGAATGGAAAAACATCCAACATTTTTCCCCATCTAGAGTGTACCATTCAGTGTGATATTAAAAATACATCTTACCGAACCCTAAACCCAACCCAATATTCACCCAAACATAAGTGTGTCCTGAACTCTAACCCTAACCCTTACCATATGGGCCCATTCATTTTAATTAATCTCATAG
This sequence comes from Heteronotia binoei, assembly GCF_032191835.1. Classification (NCBI taxonomy): domain Eukaryota; kingdom Metazoa; phylum Chordata; class Lepidosauria; order Squamata; family Gekkonidae; genus Heteronotia; species Heteronotia binoei. The sequence continues at coordinate 111,174 of NW_026800227.1, read as the reverse complement.
GCTATAATGGAGAATGGAAAAACATCCAAAAATTTTCCGCATCAAGAGTGTACCATTCAGTGTGATATTAAAAATACATCTTACCGAACCCTAAACCCAACCCCAATATTCACCCAAACATAAGTGTGTCCTGAACTCTAACCCTAACCCTTACCATATGGGCCCATTCATTTTAATGAATCTCATAGGCTATAATGGAGAATTGAAAAACATCCAAAAATTTTCCCCATCAAGAATGTACCATTCAGTGTGATATGAAAAATACATCTTACCCAACCCTAAACCCAACCCCAATATTCACCCAAACATAAGTGTGTCCTGAACTCTAACCCTAACCCTAACCCTTACCATATGGGCCCATTCATTCTAATGAATCTCATAGGCTATAATGGAGAATGGAAAAACATCCAACATTTTTCCCCATCAAGAGTGTACCATTCAGTGTGATATTAAAAATACATCTTACCGAACCCTAAACCCAACCCAATATTCACCCAAACATAAGTGTGTCCTGAACTCTAACCCTAACCCTTACCATATGGGCCCATTCATTTTAATGAATCTCATAGGCTATAATGGAGAATGGAAAAACATCCAAAAATTTTCCGCATCAAGAGTGTACCATTCAGTGTGATATTAAAAATACATCTTACCCAACCCTAAACCCAACCCCAATATTCACCCAAACATAAGTGTGTCCTGAACTCTAACCCTAACCCTTACCATATGGGCCCATTCATTTTAATGAATCTCATAGGCTATAATGGAGAATGGAAAAACATCCAAAATTTTTCCCCATCAAGAGTGTACCATTCAGTGTGATATTAAAAATACATCTTACCCAACCCTAAACCCAACCCCAATATTCACCCAAACATAAGTGTGTCCTGAACTCTAACCCTAACCCTAACCCTTACCATATGGGCCCATTCATTTTAATGAATCTCATAGGCTATAATGGAGAATTGAAAAACATCCAAAAAATTTTCCCATCAAGAATGTACCATTCAGTGTGATATTAAAAATACATCTTACCCAACCCTAAACCCAACCCCAATATTCACCCAAACATAAGTGTGTCCTGAACTCTAACCCTAACCCTAACCCTTACCATATGGGCCTATTCATTTTAATGAATCTCATAGGCTATAATGGAGAATGGAAAAACATCCAAAAATTTTCCCCATCAAGAGTGTACCATTCAGTGTGATATTAAAAATACATCTTACGCAACCCTAAACCCAACCCCAATGTTCACCCAAACATAAGTGTGTCCTGAACTCTAACGCTAACCCTAAACCTTACCATATGGGCCCATTCATTTTAATGAATCTCATAGGCTATAATGGAGAATGGAAAACCATCCAAAGATTTTTCCCATCAAGAGTATACCATTCAGTGTGATATTAAAAATACATCTTACCCAACCCTAAACCCAACCCCAATATTCACCCAAACATAAGTGTGTCCTGAGCTCTAACCCTAACCCTAACCCTTACCATATGGGCCCATTCATTCTAATGAATCTCATAGACTATAAAGGAGAATGGAAAACCATCCAAAAAATTTTCCCATCAAGAGTATACCATTCAGTGTGATATAAAGAATACATCTTACCCAACCGTAAACCCAACCCCAAAATTCACCCAAACATAAGTGTGTCCTGAACTCTAACCCTAACCCTAACCCTTACCATATGGGCCCATTCATTCTAATGAATCTCATAGGCTATAATGGAGAATGGAAAAACATCCAACATTTTTCCCCATCAAGAGTGTACCATTCAGTGTGATATTAAAAATACATCTTACCGAACCCTAAACCCAACCCAATATTCACCCAAACATAAGTGTGTCCTGAACTCTAACCCTAACCCTTACCATATGGGCCCATTCATTTTAATGAATCTCATAGGCTATAATGGAGAATGGAAAAACATCCAAAAATTTTCCGCATCAAGAGTGTACCATTCAGTGTGATATTAAAAATACATCTTACCCAACCCTAAACCCAACCCCAATATTCACCCAAACATAAGTGTGTCCTGAACTCTAACCCTAACCCTTACCATATGGGCCCATTCATTTTAATGAATCTCATAGGCTATAATGGAGAATGGAAAAACATCCAAAATTTTTCCCCATCAAGAGTGTACCATTCAGTGTGATATTAAAAATACATCTTACCCAACCCTAAACCCAACCCCAATATTCACCCAAACATAAGTGTGTCCTGAACTCTAACCCTAACCCTTACCATATGGGCCCATTCATTTTAATGAATCTCATAGGCTATAATGGAGAATGGAAAAACATCCAAAATTTTTCCCCATCAAGAGTGTACCATTCAGTGTGATATTAAAAATACATCTTACCCAACCCTAAACCCAACCCCAATATTCACCCAAACATAGTGTGTCCTGAGCTCTAACCCTAACCCTAACCCTTACAATATGGGCCCATTCATTCTAATGAATCTCATGGACTATAAAGGAGAATGGAAAACCATCCAAAAATTTTTCCCATCAAGAGTATACCATTCAGTGTGATATAAAGAATACATCTTACCCAACCGTAAACCCAACCCCAATATTCACCCAAACATAAGTGTGTCCTGAACTCTAACCCTAACCCTAACCCTTACCATATGGGCCCATTCATTCTAATGAATCTCATAGGCTATAATGGAGAATGGAAAAACATCCAACATTTTTCCCCATCAAGAGTGTACCATTCAGTGTGATATTAAAAATACATCTTACCGAACCCTAAACCCAACCCAATATTCACCCAAACATAAGTGTGTCCTGAACTCTAACCCTAACCCTTACCATATGGGCCCATTCATTTTAATTAATCTCATAGGCTATAATGGAGAATGGAAAAACATCCAAAAATTTTCCGCATCAAGAGTGTACCATTCAGTGTGATATTAAAAATACATCTTACCGAACCCTAAACCCAACCCCAATATTCACCCAAACATAAGTGTGTCCTGAACTCTAACCCTAACCCTTACCATATGGGCCCATTCATTCTAATGAATCTCATAGGCTATAATGGAGAATGGAAAAACATCCAAAGATTTTTCCCATTAAGAATGTACCATTCAATGTGATATTAAAAATATATCTTACCCAACCCTAAACCCAACCCCAATATTCACCCAAACATAAGTGTGTCCTAAACTCTAACCCTAACCCTAACCCTTACCATATGGGCCCATTCATTTTAATGAATCTCATAGGCTATAATGGGGAATTGAAAAACATCCAAAAATTTTCCCCATCAAGAATGTACCATTCAGTGTGATATTAAAAATACATCTTACCCAACCCTAAACCCTGCCCCAATATTCACCCAAACATAAGTGTGTCCTGAACTCTAACCCTAACCCTAACCCTTACCATATGGGCCCATTCATTTTAATGAATCTCATAGGCTATAATGGAGAATGGAAAAACATCCAAAATTTTTCCCCATCAAGAGTGTACCATTCAGTGTGATATTAAAAATACATCTTACCCAACCATTAACCCAACCCCAATATTCACCCAAACATAAGTGTGTCCGGAACTCTAACCCTAACCCTAACCCCTACCATATGGGCCCATTCATTCTAATGAATCTCATACCCTATAATGGAGAATGGAAAAAACATCCAAAATTTTTCACCATCGAGAGTGCACCATTCAGTGTGATATTAAAAATACATCTTACCCAACCCTAAACCCAACCCCAATATTCACCCAAACATAAGTGTGTCCTGAACTCAAACCCTAACCCTAACCCTTACCATATGGGCCCATTCATTTTAATGAATCTCATAGGCTATAATGGAGAATGAAAAAACATCCAAAATTTTTCCCCATCAAGAGTGTACCATTCAGTGTGATATTAAAAATACATCTTACCCAACCCTAAACCCAACCCCAATATTCACCCAAACATAAGTGTGTCCTGAACTCTAACCCTAACCCTAACCCTTACCATATGGGCCTATTCATTTTAATGAATCTCATAGGCTATAATGGAGAATGGAAAAACATCCAAAAATTTTCCCCATCAAGAGTGTACCATTCAGTGTGATATTAAAAATACATCTTACCCAACCATTAACCCAACCCCAATATTCACCCAAACATAAGTGTGTCCTGAGCTCTAACCCTAACCCTAAAACTTACCATATGGGCCCATTCATTCTAATGAATCTCATAGGCTATAATGGAGAATGGAAAACCATCCAAAAAATTTTCCCATCAATAGTATACCATTCAGTGTGATATTAAAAATACTTCTTACCCAACCCTAAACCCAACCCCAATATTCACCCAAACATAAGTGTGTCCTGAACTCTAACCCTAACCCTAATCCTTACCATATGGGCCCATTCATTTTAATGAATCTCATAGGCTATAATGGAGAATGGAAAAACATCCAAAATTTTTCCCCATCAAGAGTGTACCATTCAGTGTGATATTAAAAATACATCTTACCCAACCATTAACCCAACCCCAATATTCACCCAAACATAAGTGTATCCGGAACTCTAACCCTAACCCTAACCCCTACCATATGGGCCCATTCATTCTAATGAATCTCATACCCTATAATGGAGAATGGAAAAAACATCCAAAATTTTTCCCCATCAAGAGTGCACCATTCAGTGTGATATTAAAAATACATCTTACCCAACCCTATACCCAACCCCAATATTCAAACAAACATAAGTGTGTCCTGAACTCTAACCCTAACCCTAACCCTTACCATATGGGCCCATTCATTCTAATGAATCTCATAGGCTATAATGGAGAATGGAAAAACATCCAAAATTTTTCCCCATCCAGAGTGTACCATTCAGTGTGATATTAAAAATACATCTTACCCAACCATTAACCCAACCCCAATATTCACCCAAACATAACTGTGTCCTGAGCTCTAACCCTAACCCTAACCGTTACCATATGGGCCCATTCATTCTAATGAATCTCATAGTCTATAATGGAGAATGGAAAACCATCCAAAAAATTTTCCCATCAAGAGTATACCATTCAGTGTGATATTAAAAATTCTTCTTACCCAACCCTAAACCCAACCCCAATATTCACCCAAACATAAGTGTGTCCTGAACTCTAACCCTAACCCTAACCCTTACCTTATGGGCCCATTCATTTTAATGAATCTCATAGGCTATAATGGAGAATGGAAAAACATCCAAAAATTTTCCCCATCAAGAGTGTACCAATCAGTGTGATATTAAAAATACATCTTACGCAACCCTAAACCCAACCCCAATATTCACCCAAACATAAGTGTGTCCTGAACTCTAACGCTAACCCTAAACCTTACCATATGGGCCCATTCATTTTAATGCATCTCATAGGCTATAATGGAGAATGGAAAACCATCCAAAGATTTTTCCCATCAAGAGTATACCATTCAGTGTGATATTAAAAATACATCTTACCCAACCCTAAACCCAACCCCAATATTCACCCAAACATAAGTGTGTCCTGAGCTCTAACCCTATCCCTAACCCTTACCATATGGGCCCATTCATTCTAATGAATCTCATAGACTATAAAGGAGAATGGAAAACCATCCAAAAAATTTTCCCATCAAGAGTATACCATTCAGTGTGATATAAAGAATACATCTTACCCAACCGTAAACCCAACCCCAATATTCACCCAAACATAAGTGTGTCCTGAACTCTAACCCTAACCCTAACCCTTACCATATGGGCCCATTCATTCTAATGAATCTCATAGGCTATAATGGAGAATGGAAAAACATCCAACATTTTTCCCCATCAAGAGTGTACCATTCAGTGTGATATTAAAAATACATCTTACCGAACCCTAAACCCAACCCAATATTCACCCAAACATAAGTGTGTCCTGAACTCTAACCCTAACCCTTACCATATGGGCCCATTCATTTTAATGAATCTCATAGGCTATAATGGAGAATGGAAAAACATCCAAAAATTTTCCGCATCAAGAGTGTACCATTCAGTGTGATATTAAAAATACATCTTACCCAACCCTAAACCCAACCCCAATATTCACCCAAACATAAGTGTGTCCTGAACTCTAACCCTAACCCTTACCATATGGGCCCATTCATTTTAATGAATCTCATAGGCTATAATGGAGAATTGAAAAACATCCAAAAATTTTCCTCATCAAGAATGTACCACTCAGTGTGATATTAAAAATACATCTTACCCAACCCTAAATCCAACCCCAATATTCACCCAAACATAAGTGTGTCCTGAACTCTAACCCTAACCCTAACCCTTACCATATGGGCCCATTCATTTTAATGAATCTCATAGGCTATAATGGAGAATGGAAAAACATCCAAAATTTTTCCCCATCAAGAGTGTACCATTCAGTGTGATATTAAAAATACATCTTACCCAACCCTAAACCCAACCCCAATATTCACCCAAACATAAGTGTGTCCTGAACTCTAACCCTAACCCTAACCCTTACCATATGGGCCCATTCATTTTAATAAATCTCATAGGCTATAATGGAGAATTGAAAAACATCCAAAAATTTTCCCCATCAAGAATGTACCATTCAGTGTGATATTAAAAATACATCTTACCCAACCCTAAACCCAACCCCAATATTCACCCAAACATAAGTGTGTCCTGAACTCTAACCCTAACCCTTACCATATGGGCCTATTCATTTTAATGAATCTCATAGGCTATAATGGAGAATGGAAAAACATCCAAAAATTTTCCCCATCAAGAGTGTACCATTCAGTGTGATATTAAAAATACATCTTACGCAACCATTAACCCAACCCCAATATTCACCCAAACATAAGTGTGTCCTGAGCTCTAACCCTAACCCTAAAACTTACCATATGGGCCCATTCATTCTAATGAATCTCATAGGCTATAATGGAGAATGGAAAACCATCCAAAGATTTTGCCCATCAAGAATGTACCATTCAGTGTGATATTAAAAATACATCTTACCCAACCCTAAACCCAACCCCAATATTCACCCAAACATAAGTGTGTCCTGAACTCTAACCCTAACCCTAACCTTTACCATATGGGCCCATTCATTCTAATGAATCTCATAGGCTATAATGGAGAATGGAAAACCATCCAAAGATTTTTCCCATTAAGAATGTACCATTCAATGTGATATTAAAAATACATCTTACCCAACCCTAAACCCAACCCCAATATTCACCCAAACATAAGTGTGTCCTGAACTCTAACCCTAACCCTAACCCTTACCATATGGGCCTATTCATTTTAATGAATCTCATAGGCTATAATGGAGAATGGAAAAACATCCAAAAATTTTCCCCATCAAGAGTGTACCATTCAGTGTGATATTAAAAATACATCTTACGCAACCATTAACCCAACCCCAATATTCACCCAAACATAAGTGTGTCCTGAGCTCTAACCCTAACCCTAACCCTTACCATATGGGCCCATTCATTCTAATGAATCTCATAGGCTATAATGGAGAATGGAAAACCATCCAAAGATTTTCCCCATCAAGAATGTACCATTCAGTGTGATATTAAAAATACATCTTACCCAACCCTAAACCCAACCCCAATATTCACCCAAACATAAGTGTGTCCTGAACTCTAACCCTAACCCTAACCTTTACCATATGGGCCCATTCATTCTAATGAATCTCATAGGCTATAATGGAGAATTGAAAAACTTCCAAAAATTTTCCCCATCAAGAATGTACCATTCAGTGTGATATTAAAAATACATCTTACCCAACCCTAAACCCAACCCCAATATTCACCCAAACATAAGTGTGTCCTGAACTCTAACCCTAACCCTAACCCTTACCATATGGGCCTATTCATTTTAATGAATCTCATAGGCTATAATGCAGAATTGAAAAACATCCAAAAATTTTCCCCATCAAGAGTGTACCATTCAGTGTGATATTAAAAATACATCTTACGCAACCATTAACCCAACCCCAATATTCACCCAAACATAAGTGTGTCCTGAGCTCTAACCCTAACCCTAAAACTTACCATATGGGCCCATTCATTCTAATGAATCTCATAGGCTATAATGGAGAATGGAAAACCATCCAAAGATTTTCCCCATCAAGAATGTACCATTCAGTGTGATATTAAAAATACATCTTACCCAACCCTAAACCCAACCCCAATATTCACCCAAACATAAGTGTGTCCTGAACTCTAACCCTAACCCTAACCCTTACCATATGGGCCCATTCATTTTAATGAATCTCATAGGCTATAATGGAGAATGGAAAAACATCCAAAAATTTTCCCCATCAAGAGTGTACCATTCAGTGTGATATTAAAAATACATCTTACCCAACCATTAACCCAACCCCAATATTCACCCAAACATAAGTGTGTCCTGAGCTCTAACCCTAACCCTAAAACTTACCATATGGGCCCATTCATTCTAATGAATCTCATAGGCTATAATGGAGAATGGAAAACCATCCAAAAATTTTTCCCATCAATAGTATACCATTCAGTGTGATATTAAAAATACTTCTTACCCAACCCTAAACCCAACCCCAATATTCACCCAAACATAAGTGTGTCCTGAACTCTAACCCTAACCCTAACCCTTACCATATGGGCCCATTCATTTTAATGAATCTCATAGGCTATAATGGAGAATGGAAAAAACATCCAAAATTTTTCTCCATCAAGAGTGCACCATTCAGTGTGATATTAAAAATACATCTTACCCAACCCTAAACCCAACCCCAATATTCACCCAAACATAAGTGTGTCCTGAACTCTAACCCTAACCCTAACCCTTACCATATGGGCCCATTCATTCTAATGAATCTTATAGGCTATAATGGAGAATGGAAAACCATCCAAAGATTTTCCCCATCAAGAATGTACCATTCAGTGTGATATTAAAAATACATCTTACCCAACCCTAAACCCAACCCCAATATTCACCCAAACATAAGTGTGTCCTGAACTCTAACCCTAACCCTAACCTTTACCATATGGGCCCATTCATTCTAATGAATCTCATAGGCTATAATGGAGAATGGAAAACCATCCAAAGATTTTTCCCATTAAGAATGTACCATTCAGTGTGATATTAAAAATACATCTTACCCAACCCTAAACCCAACCCCAATATTCACCCAAACATAAGTGTGTCCTGAACTCAAACCCTAACCGTTACCATATGGGCCCATTCATTTTAATGAATCTCATAGGCTATAATGGAGAATGGAAAAACATCCAAAAATTTTCCCCATCAAGAGTGTACCATTCAGTGTGATATTAAAAATACATCTTACCCAACCCTAAACCCAACCCCAATATTCACCCAAACATAAGTGTGTCCTGAACTCTAACCCTAACCCTAACCCTTACCATATGGGCCCATTCATTTTAATGAATCTCATAGGCTATAATGGAGAATGGAAAAACATCCAAAAATTTTCCCCATCAAGAGTGTACCATTCAGTGTGATATTAAAAATACATCTTACCCAACCATTAACCCAACCCCAATATTCACCCAAACATAAGTGTGTCCTGAACTCTAACCCTAACCCTAACCCTTACCATATGGGCCCATTCATTCTAATGAATCTCTTAGGCTATAATGGAGAATGGAAAAACATCCAAAATTTTTCCCCATCAAGAGTGTACCATTCAGTGTGATATTAAAAATACATCTTACCCAACCCTAAACCCAACCCCAATATTCACCCAAACATAAGTGTGTCCTGAACTCAAACCCTAACCCTAACCCTTACCATATGGGCCCATTCATTTTAATGAATCTCATAGGCTATAATGGAGAATGAAAAAATATCCAAAATTTTTCCCCATCAAGAGTGTACCATTCAGTGTGATATTAAAAATACATCTTACCCAACCCTAAACCCAACCCCAATATTCACCCAAACATAAGTGTGTCCTGAACTCTAACCCTAACCCTAACCCTTACCATATGGGCCTATTCATTTTAATGAATCTCATAGGCTATAATGGAGAATGGAAAAACATCCAAAAATTTTCCCCATCAAGAGTGTACCATTCAGTGTGATATTAAAAATACATCTTACCCAACCGTTAACCCAACCCCAATATTCACCCAAACATAAGTGTGTCCTGAGCTCTAACCCTAACCCTAAAACTTACCATATGGGCCCATTCTTTCTAATGAATCTCATAGGCTATAATGGAGAATGGAAAACCATCCAAAAAATTTTCCCATCAATAGTATACCATTCAGTGTGATATTAAAAATACTTCTTACCCAACCCTAAACCCAACCCCAATATTCACCCAAACATAAGTGTGTCCTGAACTCTAACCCTAACCCTAACCCTTACCATATGGGCCCATTCATTTTAATGAATCTCATAGGCTATAATGGAGAATGGAAAAACATCCAAAATTTTTCCCCATCAAGAGTGTACCATTCAGTGTGATATTAAAAATACATCTTACCCAACCATTAACCCAACCCCAATATTCACCCAAACATAAGTGTATCCGGAACTCTAACCCTAACCCTAACCCCTACCATATGGGCCCATTCATTCTAATGAATCTCATACCCTATAATGGAGAATGGAAAAAACATCCAAAATTTTTCCCCATCAAGAGTGCACCATTCAGTGTGATATTAAAAATACATCTTACCCAACCCTATACCCAACCCCAATATTCAAACAAACATAAGTGTGTCCTGAACTCTAACCCTAACCCTAACCCTTACCATATGGGCCCATTCATTCTAATGAATCTCATAGGCTATAATGGAGAATGGAAAAACATCCAAAATTTTTCCCCATCCAGAGTGTACCATTCAGTGTGATATTAAAAATACATCTTACCCAACCATTAACCCAACCCCAATATTCACCCAAACATAAGTGTGTCCTGAGCTCTAACCCTAACCCTAACCGTTACCATATGGGCCCATTCATTCTAATGAATCTCATAGGCTATAATGGAGAATGGAAAACCATCCAAAAAATTTTCCCATCAAGAGTATACCATTCAGTGTGATATTAAAAATTCTTCTTACCCAACCCTAAACCCAACCCCAATATTCACCCAAACATAAGTGTGTCCTGAACTCTAACCCTAACCCTAACCCTTACCTTATGGGCCCATTCATTTTAATGAATCTCATAGGCTATAATGGAGAATGGAAAAACATCCAAAAATTTTCCCCATCAAGAGTGTACCAATCAGTGTGATATTAAAAATACATCTTACGCAACCCTAAACCCAACCCCAATATTCACCCAAACATAAGTGTGTCCTGAACTCTAACGCTAACCCTAAACCTTACCATATGGGCCCATTCATTTTAATGCATCTCATAGGCTATAATGGAGAATGGAAAACCATCCAAAGATTTTTCCCATCAAGAGTATACCATTCAGTGTGATATTAAAAATACATCTTACCCAACCCTAAACCCAACCCCAATATTCACCCAAACATAAGTGTGTCCTGAGCTCTAACACTATCCCTAACCCTTACCATATGGGCCCATTCATTCTAATGAATCTCATAGACTATAAAGGAGAATGGAAAACCATCCAAAAAATTTTCCCATCAAGAGTATACCATTCAGTGTGATATAAAGAATACATCTTACCCAACCGTAAACCCAACCCCAATATTCACCCAAACATAAGTGTGTCCTGAACTCTAACCCTAACCCTAACCCTTACCATATGGGCCCATTCATTCTAATGAATCTCATAGGCTATAATGGAGAATGGAAAAACATCCAACATTTTCCCCCATCAAGAGTGTACCATTCAGTGTGATATTAAAAATACATCTTACCGAACCCTAAACCCAACCCAATATTCACCCAAACATAAGTGTGTCCTGAGCTCTATCCCTAACCCTAACCCTTACCATATGGGCCCATTCATTTTAATGAATCTCATAGGCTATAATGGAGAATGGAAAAACATCCAAAAATTTTCCGCATCAAGAGTGTACCATTCAGTGTGATATTAAAAATACATCTTACCCAACCCTAAACCCAACCCCAATATTCACCCAAACATAAGTGTGTCCTGAACTCTAACCCTAACCCTTACCATATGGGCCCATTCATTTTAATGAATCTCATAGGCTATAATGGAGAATTGAAAAACATCCAAAAATTTTCCCCATCAAGAATGTACCACTCAGTGTGATATTAAAAATACATCTTACCCAACCCTAAATCCAACCCCAATATTCACCCAAACATAAGTGTGTCCTGAACTCTAACCCTAACCCTAACCCTTACCATATGGGCCCATTCATTTTAATGAATCTCATAGGCTATAATGGAGAATGGAAAAACATCCAAAATTTTTCCCCATCAAGAGTGTACCATTCAGTGTGATATTAAAAATACATCTTACCCAACCCTAAACCCAACCCCAATATTCACCCAAACATAAGTGTGTCCTGAACTCTAACCCTAACCCTAACCCTTACCATATGGGCCCATTCATTTTAATAAATCTCATAGGCTATAATGGAGAATTGAAAAACATCCAAAAATTTTCCCCATCAAGAATGTACCATTCAGTGTGATATTAAAAATACATCTTACCCAACCCTAAACCCAACCCCAATATTCACCCAAACATAAGTGTGTCCTGAACTCTAACCCTAACCCTTACCATATGGGCCCATTCATTTTAATGAATCTCATAGGCTATAATGGAGAATGGAAAAACATCCAAAATTTTTCCCCATCAAGAGTGTACCATTCAGTGTGATATTAAAAATACATCTTACGCAACCATTAACCCAACCCCAATATTCACCCAAACATAAGTGTGTCCTGAGCTCTAACCCTAACCCTAAAACTTACCATATGGGCCCATTCATTCTAATGAATCTCATAGGCTATAATGGAGAATGGAAAAACATCCAAAAATTTTCCCCATCAAGAATGTACCATTCAGTGTGATATTAAAAATACATCTTACCCAACCCTAAACCCAACCCCAATATTCACCCAAACATAAGTGCGTCCTGAACTCTAACCCTAACCCTAACCCTTACCATATGGGCCTATTCATTTTAATGAATCTCATAGGCTATAATGGAGAATGGAAAAACATCCAAAAATTTGCCCCATCAAGAGTGTACCATTCAGTGTGATATTAAAAATACATCTTACGCAACCATTAACCCAACCCCAATATTCACCCAAACATAAGTGTGTCCTGAGCTCTAACCCTAACCCTAAAACTTACCATATGGGCCCATTCATTCTAATGAATCTCATAGGCTATAATGGAGAATGGAAAACCATCCAAATATTTTCCCCATCAAGAATGTACCATTCAGTGTGATATTAAAAATACATCTTACCCAACCCTAAACCCAACCCCTATATTCACCCAAACATAAGTGTGTCCTGAACTCTAACCCTAACCCTAACCTTTACCATATGGGCCCATTCATTCTAATGAATCTCATAGGCTATAATGGAGAATTGAAAAACTTCCAAAAATTTTCCCCATCAAGAATGTACCATTCAGTGTGATATTAAAAATACATCTTACCCAACCCTAAACCCAACCCCAATATTCACCCAAACATAAGTGTGTCCTGAACTCTAACCCTAACCCTAACCCTTACCATATGGGCCTATTCATTTTAATGAATCTCATAGGCTATAATGCAGAATGGAAAAACATCCAAAAATTTTCCCCATCAAGAGTGTACCATTCAGTGTGATATTAAAAATACATCTTACGCAACCATTAACCCAACCCCAATATTCACCCAAACATAAGTGTGTCCTGAGCTCTAACCCTAACCCTAAAACTTACCATATGGGCCCATTCATTCTATTGAATCTCATAGGCTATAATGGAGAATGGAAAAACATCCAAAGATGTTCCCCATCAAGAATGTACCATTCAGTGTGATATTAAAAATACATCTTACCGAACCCTAAACCCAACCCAATATTCACCAAAACATAAGTGTGTCCTGAACTCTAACCCTAACCCTAACCTTTACCATATGGGCCCATTCATTCTAATGAATCTCATAGGCTATAATGGAGAATGGAAAAACATCCAAAAATTTTCCGCATCAAGAGTGTACCATTCAGTGTGATATTAAAAATACATCTTACCCAACCCTAAACCCAACCCCAATATTCACCCAAACATAAGTGTGTCCTGAACTCTAACCCTAACCCTTACCATATGGGCCCATTCATTTTAATGAATCTCATAGCCTATAATGGAGAATTGAAAAACATCCAAAAATTTTCCCCATCAAGAATGTACCATTCAGTGTGATATTAAAAATACATCTTACCCAACCCTAAACCCAACCCCAATAATCACCCAAACATAAGTGTGTCCTGAACTCTAACCCTAACCCTAACCCTAACCCTTACCATATGGGCCCATTCATTTTAATGAATCTCATAGGCTATAATGGAGAATGGAAAAACATCCAAAATTTTTCCCCATCAAGAGTGCACCATTCAGTGTGATATTAAAAATACATCTTACCCAACCATTAACCCAACCCCAATATTCACCCAAACATAAGTGTGTCCTGAGCTCTAACCCTAACCCTAAAACTTACCATATGGGCCCATTCATTCTAATGAATCTCATAGGCTATAATGGAGAATGGAAAAACATCCAAAAATTTTCCCCATCAAGAATGTACCATTCAGTGTGATATTAAAAATACATCTTACCCAACCCTAAACCCAACCCCAATATTCACCCAAACATAAGTGCGTCCTGAACTCTAACCCTAACCCTAACCCTTACCATATGGGCCTATTCATTTTAATGAATCTCATAGGCTATAATGGAGAATGGAAAAACATCCAAAAATTTGCCCCATCAAGAGTGTACCATTCAGTGTGATATTAAAAATACATCTTACGCAACCATTAACCCAACCCCAATATTCACCCAAACATAAGTGTGTCCTGAGCTCTAACCCTAACCCTAAAACTTACCATATGGGCCCATTCATTCTAATGAATCTCATAGGCTATAATGGAGAATGGAAAACCATCCAAAGATTTTCCCCATCAAGAATGTACCATTCAGTGTGATATTAAAAATACATCTTACCCAACCCTAAACCCAACCCCTATATTCACCCAAACATAAGTGTGTCCTGAACTCTAACCCTAACCCTAACCTTTACCATATGGGCCCATTCATTCTAATGAATCTCATAGGCTATAATGGAGAATTGAAAAACTTCCAAAAATTTTCCCCATCAAGAATGTACCATTCAGTGTGATATTAAAAATACATCTTACCCAACCCTAAACCCAACCCAAATATTCACCCAAACATAAGTGTGTCCTGAACTCTAACCCTAACCCTAACCCTTACCATATGGGCCTATTCATTTTAATGAATCTCATAGGCTATAATGGAGAATGGAAAAACATCCAAAAATTTTCCCCATCAAGAGTGTACCATTCAGTGTGATATTAAAAATACATCTTACGCAACCATTAACCCAACCCCAATATTCACCCAAACATAAGTGTGTCCTGAGCTCTAACCCTAACCCTAAAACTTACCATATGGGCCCATTCATTCTAATGAATCTCATAGGCTATAATGGAGAATGGAAAACCATCCAAAGATTTTCCCCATCAAGAATGTACCATTCAGTGTGATATTAAAAATACATCTTACCCAACCCTAAACCCAACCCCAATATTCACCCAAACATAAGTGTGTCCTGAACTCTAACCCTAACCCTAACCTTTACCATATGGGCCCATTCATTCTAATGAATCTCATAGGCTATAATGGAGAATGGAAAACCATCCAAAGATTTTTCCCATTAAGAATGTACCATTCAATGTGATATTAAAAATACATCTTACCCAACCCTAAACCCAACCCCAATATTCACCCAAACATAAGTGTGTCCTGAACTCTAACCCTAACCCTTACCATATGGGCCCATTCATTTTAATGAATCTCATAGGCTATAATGGAGAATGGAAAACCATCCAAAAAATTTTCCCATCAATAGTATACCATTCAGTGTGATATTAAAAATACTTCTTACCCAACCCTAAACCCAACCCCAATATTCACCCAAACATAAGTGTGTCCTGAACTCTAACCCTAACCCTAACCCTTACCATATGGGCCCATTCATTTTAATGAATCTCATAGGCTATAATGGAGAATGGAAAAAACATCCAAAATTTTTCCCCATCAAGAGTGCACCATTCAGTGTGATATTAAAAATACATCTTACCCAACCCTAAACCCAACCCCAATATTCACCCAAACATAAGTGTGTCCTGAACTCTAACCCTAACCCTAACCCTTACCATATGGGCCCATTCATTCTAATGAATCTCATAGGCTATAATGGAGAATGGAAAACCATCCAAAGTTTTTCCCCATCAAGAATGTACCATTCAGTGTGATATTAAAAATACATCTTACCCAACCCTAAACCCAACCCCAATATTCACCCAAACATAAGTGTGTCCTGAACTCTAACCCTAACCCTAACCTTTACCATATGGGCCCATTCATTCTAATGAATCTCATAGGCTATAATGGAGAATGGAAAACCATCCAAAGATTTTTCCCATTAAGAATGTACCATTCAATGTGATATTAAAAATACATCTTACCCAACCCTAAACCCAACCCCAATATTCACCCAAACATAAGTGTGTCCTGAACTCTAACCCTAACCCTTACCATATGGGCCCATTCATTTTAATGAATCTCATAGGCTATAATGGAGAATGGAAAAACATCCAAAATTTTTCCCCATCAAGAGTGCACCATTCAGTGTGATATTAAAAATACATCTTACCCAACCCTAAACCCAACCCCAATATTCAAACAAACATAAGTGTGTCCTGAACTCTAACCCTAACCCTAACCCTTACCATATGGGCCCATTCATTCTAATGAATCTCATAGGCTATAATGGAGAATGGAAAAACATCCAAAATTTTTCCCCATCCAGAGTGTACCATTCAGTGTGATATTCAAAATACATCTTACCCAACCATTAACCCAACCCCAATATTCACCCAAACATAAGTGTGTCCTGAGCTCTAACCCTAACCCTAACCGTTACCATATGGGCCCATTCATTCTGATGAATCTCATAGGCTATAATGGAGAATGGAAAACCATCCAAAATATTTTCCCATCAAGAGTATAACATTCAGTGTGATATTAAAAATTCTTCTTACCCAACCCTAAACCCAACCCCAATATTCACCCAAACATAAGTGTGTCCTGAACTCTAACCCTAACCCTAACCCTTACCTTATGGGCCCATTCATTTTAATGAATCTCATAGGCTATAATGGAGAATGGAAAAACATCCAAAATTTTTCCCCATCAAGAGTGTACCATTCAGTGTGATATTAAAAATACATCTTACGCAACCCTAAACCCAACCCCAATATTCACCCAAACATAAGTGTGTCCTGAACTCTAACGCTAACCCTAAACCTTACCATATGGGCCCATTCATTTTAATGAATCTAATAGGCTATAATGGAGAATGGAAAACCATCCAAAGATTTTTCCCATCAAGAGTATACCATTCAGTGTGATATTAAAAATACATCTTACCCAACCCTAAACCCAACCCCAATATTCACCCAAACATAAGTGTGTCCTGAGCTCTAACCCTAATCCTAACCCTTACCATATGGGCCCATTCATTCTAATGAATCTCATAGTCTATAATGGAGAATGGAAAACCATCCAAAAATTTTTCCCATCAAGAGTATACCATTCAGTGTGATATTAAAAATACTTCTTACCCAACCCTAAACCCAACCCCAATATTCACCCAAACATAAGTGTGTCCTGAACTCTAACCCTAACCCTAACCCTTACCATATGGGCCCATTCATTCTAATGAATCTCATAGACTATAAAGGAGAATGGAAAACCATCCAAAAAATTTTCCCATCAAGAGTATACCATTCAGTGTGATATAAAGAATACATCTTACCCAACCGTAAACCCAACCCCAATATTCACCCAAACATAAGTGTGTCCTGAACTCTAACCCTAACCCTAACCCTTACCATATGGGCCCATTCATTCTAATGAATCTCATAGGCTATAATGGAGAATGGAAAAACATCCAACATTTTTCCCCATCAAGAGTGTACCATTCAGTGTGATATTAAAAATACATCTTACCGAACCCTAAACCCAACCCAATATTCACCCAAACATAAGTGTGTCCTGAACTCTAACCCTAACCCTTACCGTGTGGGCCCATTCATTTTAATGAATCTCATAGGCTATAATGGAGAATGGAAAAACATCCAAAAATTTTCCGCATCAAGAGTGTACCATTCAGTGTGATATTAAAAATACATCTTACCCAACCCTAAACCCAACCCTAAACCCAACCCCAATATTCACCCAAACATAAGTGTGTCCTGAACTCTAACCCTAACCCTTACCATATGGGCCCATTCATTTTAATGAATCTCATAGGCTATAATGGAGAATTGAAAAACATCCAAAAATTTTCCCCATCAAGAATGTACCATTCAGTGTGATATTAAAAATACATCTTACCCAACCCTAAACCCAACCCCAATATTCACCCAAACATAAGTGTGTCCTGAACTCTAACCCTAACCCTAACCCTTACCATATGGGCCCATTCATTTTAATGAATCTCATAGGCTATAATGGAGAATGGAAAAACATCCAAAATTTTTCCCCATCAAGAGTGTACCATTCAGTGTGATATTAAAAATACATCTTACCCAACCCCAATATTCACCCAAACATAAGTGTGTCCTGAACTCTAACCCTAACCCTAACCCTAACCATATGGGCCCATTCATTTTAATGAAACTCATAGCCTATAATGGAGAATTGAAAAACATCCAAAAATTTTCCCCATCAAGAATGTACCATTCAGTGTGATATTAAAAATACATCTTATTCAACCCTAAACCCAACCCCAATATTCACCCAAACATAAGTGTGTCCTGAACTCTAACCCTAACCCTAACCCTTACAATATGGGCCTATTCATTTTAATGAATCTCATAGGCTATAATGGAGAATGGAAAAACATCCAAAAATTTTCCCCATCAAGAGTGTACCATTCAGTGTGATATTAAAAATACATCTTACGCAACCCTAAACCCAACCCCAATATTCACCCAAACATAAGTGTGTCCTGAACTCTAACGCTAACCCTAAACCTTACCATATGGGCCCATTCATTTTAATGAATCTCATAGGCTATAATGGAGAATGGAAAACCATCCAAAGATTTTTCCCATCAAGAGTATACCATTCAGTGTGATATTAAAAATACATCTTACCCAACCCTAAACCCAACCCCAATATTCACCCAAACATAAGTGTGTCCTGAGCTCTAACCCTAACCCTAACCCTTACCATATGGGCCCATTCATTCTAATGAATCTCATAGACTATAAAGGAGAATGGAAAACCATCCCAAAAATTTTCCAATCAAGAGTATACCATTCAGTGTGATATAAAGAATACATCTTACCCAACCGTAAACCCAACCCCAATATTCACCCAAACATAAGTGTGTCCTGAACTCTAACCCTAACCCTAACCCTTACCATATGGGCCCATTCATTCTAATGAATCTCATAGGCTATAAAATAGAATGGAAAAACATCCAACATTTTTCCCCATCAAGAGTGTACCATTCAGTGTGATATTAAAAATACATCTTACCGAACCCTAAACCCAACCCAATATTCACCAAAACATAAGTGTGTCCTGAACTCTAACCCTAACCCTTACCATATGGGCCCATTCATTTTAATGAATCTCATAGCCTATAATGGAGAATTGAAAAACATCCAAAAATTTTCCCCATCAAGAATGTACCATTCAGTGTGATATTAAAAATACATCTTACCCAACCCTAAACCCAACCCCAATAATCACCCAAACATAAGTGTGTCCTGAACTCTAACCCTAACCCTAACCCTAACCCTTACCATATGGGCCCATTCATTCTAATGAATCTCATAGGCTATAAAATAGAATGGAAAAACATCCAACATTTTTCCCCATCAAGAGTGTACCATTCAGTGTGATATTAAAAATACATCTTACCCAACCATTAACCCAACCCCAATATTCACCCAAACATAAGTGTGTCCTGAGCTCTAACCCTAACCCTAACCCTTACGATATGGGCCCAATCATTCTAATGAATCTCATAGGCTATAATGGAGAATGGAAAACCATCCAAAGATATTTCCCATCAAGAGTATACCATTCAGTGTGATATTAAAAATACATCTTACCCAACCCTAAACCCAACCCCAATATTCACCCAAACATAAGTGTGTCCTGAGCTCTAACCCTAACCCTAACCATATGGGCCCATTCATTCTAATGAATCTCATAGGCTATAATGGAGAATGGAAAACCATCCAAAAAATTTTCCCATCAAGAGTATACCATTCAGTGTGATATTAAAAATTCTTCTTACCCAACCCTAAACCCAACCCCAATATTCACCCAAACATAAGTGTGTCCTGAACTCTAACCCTAACCCTAACCCTGACCATATGGGCCCATTCATTTTAATGAATCTCATAGGCTATAATGGAGAATGGAAAAACATCCAAAATTTTTCCCCATCAAGAGTGTACCATTCAGTGTGATATTAAAAATACATCTTACCCAACCCTAAACCCAACCCCAATATTCACCCAAACATAAGTGTGTCCTGAACTCTAACCCTAACCCTTACATATGGGCCCATTCATTTTAATGAATCTCATAGGCTATAATGGAGAATGGAAAAACATCCAAAAATTTTCCCCATCAAGAGTGTACCATTCAGTGTGATATTAAAAATACTTCTTACCCAACCCTAAACCCAACGCCAATATTCACCCAAACATAAGTGTGTCCTGAACTCTAACCCTAACTCTAACCCTTACCATATGGGCCCATTCATTTTAATGAATCTCACAGGCTATAATGGAGAATGGAAAAACATCCAAAAATTTTCCCCATCAAGAGTGTACCATTCAGTGTGATTTTAAAAATACATCTTACCCAACCCTAAACCCAACCCCAATATTCACCCAAACATAAGTGTTTCATGAACTCTAACCCTAACCCTAACCCTTACCATATGGGCCCATTCATTTGAATGAATCTCATAGGCTATAATGGAGAATGGAAAAACATCCAAAAATTTTCCCCATCAAGAATGTACCATTCAGTGTGATTTTAAAAATACATCTTACCCAACCCTAAACCCAACCCCAATATTCACCCAAACATAAGTGTGTCCTGAACTCTAACGCTAACACTAACGCTTACCATATGGGCCCATTCATTCTAATGAATCTCATAGGCTATAATGGAGAATGGAAAACCATCCAAAGATTTTTCCCATCAAGAGTATACCATTCAGTGTGATATTAAAAATACATCTTACCCAACCCTAAACCCAACCCCAATATTCACCCAAACATAAGTGTGTCCTGAACTCTAACCCTAACCCTTACCATATGGGCCCATTCATTTTAATGAATCTCATAGGCTATAATGGAGAATGGAAAAACATCCAAAATTTTTCCCCATCAAGAGTGTACCATTCAGTGTGATATTAAAAATACATCTTACCCAACCCCAATATTCACCCAAACATAAGTGTGTCCTGAACTCTAACCCTAACCCTAACCCTAACCATATGGGCCCATTCATTTTAATGAAACTCATAGCCTATAATGGAGAATTGAAAAACATCCAAAAATTTTCCCCATCAAGAATGTACCATTCAGTGTGATATTAAAAATACATCTTATTCAACCCTAAACCCAACCCCAATATTCACCCAAACATAAGTGTGTCCTGAACTCTAACCCTAACCCTAACCCTTACAATATGGGCCTATTCATTTTAATGAATCTCATAGGCTATAATGGAGAATGGAAAAACATCCAAAAATTTTCCCCATCAAGAGTGTACCATTCAGTGTGATATTAAAAATACATCTTACGCAACCCTAAACCCAACCCCAATATTCACCCAAACATAAGTGTGTCCTGAACTCTAACGCTAACCCTAAACCTTACCATATGGGCCCATTCATTTTAATGAATCTCATAGGCTATAATGGAGAATGGAAAACCATCCAAAGATTTTTCCCATCAAGAGTATACCATTCAGTGTGATATTAAAAATACATCTTACCCAACCCTAAACCCAACCCCAATATTCACCCAAACATAAGTGTGTCCTGAGCTCTAACCCTAACCCTAACCCTTACCATATGGGCCCATTCATTCTAATGAATCTCATAGACTATAAAGGAGAATGGAAAACCATCCCAAAAATTTTCCAATCAAGAGTATACCATTCAGTGTGATATAAAGAATACATCTTACCCAACCGTAAACCCAACCCCAATATTCACCCAAACATAAGTGTGTCCTGAACTCTAACCCTAACCCTAACCCTTACCATATGGGCCCATTCATTCTAATGAATCTCATAGGCTATAAAATAGAATGGAAAAACATCCAACATTTTTCCCCATCAAGAGTGTACCATTCAGTGTGATATTAAAAATACATCTTACCGAACCCTAAACCCAACCCAATATTCACCAAAACATAAGTGTGTCCTGAACTCTAACCCTAACCCTTACCATATGGGCCCATTCATTTTAATGAATCTCATAGCCTATAATGGAGAATTGAAAAACATCCAAAAATTTTCCCCATCAAGAATGTACCATTCAGTGTGATATTAAAAATACATCTTACCCAACCCTAAACCCAACCCCAATAATCACCCAAACATAAGTGTGTCCTGAACTCTAACCCTAACCCTAACCCTAACCCTTACCATATGGGCCCATTCATTTTAATGAATCTCATAGGCTATAATGGAGAATGGAAAAACATCCAAAATTTTTCCCCATCAAGAGTGCACCATTCAGTGTGATATTAAAAATACATCTTACCCAACCATTAACCCAACCCCAATATTCACCCAAACATAAGTGTGTCCTGAGCTCTAACCCTAACCCTAACCCTTACGATATGGGCCCAATCATTCTAATGAATCTCATAGGCTATAATGGAGAATGGAAAACCATCCAAAGATATTTCCCATCAAGAGTATACCATTCAGTGTGATATTAAAAATACATCTTACCCAACCCTAAACCCAACCCCAATATTCACCCAAACATAAGTGTGTCCTGAGCTCTAACCCTAACCCTAACCATATGGGCCCATTCATTCTAATGAATCTCATAGGCTATAATGGAGAATGGAAAACCATCCAAAAAATTTTCCCATCAAGAGTATACCATTCAGTGTGATATTAAAAATTCTTCTTACCCAACCCTAAACCCAACCCCAATATTCACCCAAACATAAGTGTGTCCTGAACTCTAACCCTAACCCTAACCCTGACCATAAGGGCCCATTCATTTTAATGAATCTCATAGGCTATAATGGAGAATGGAAAAACATCCAAAATTTTTCCCCATCAAGAGTGTACCATTCAGTGTGATATTAAAAATACATCTTACCCAACCCTAAACCCAACCCCAATATTCACCCAAACATAAGTGTGTCCTGAACTCTAACCCTAACCCTTACATATGGGCCCATTCATTTTAATGAATCTCATAGGCTATAATGGAGAATGGAAAAACATCCAAAAATTTTCCCCATCAAGAGTGTACCATTCAGTGTGATATTAAAAATACTTCTTACCCAACCCTAAACCCAACGCCAATATTCACCCAAACATAAGTGTGTCCTGAACTCTAACCCTAACTCTAACCCTTACCATATGGGCCCATTCATTTTAATGAATCTCACAGGCTATAATGGAGAATGGAAAAACATCCAAAAATTTTCCCCATCAAGAGTGTACCATTCAGTGTGATTTTAAAAATACATCTTACCCAACCCTAAACCCAACCCCAATATTCACCCAAACATAAGTGTTTCATGAACTCTAACCCTAACCCTAACCCTTACCATATGGGCCCATTCATTTGAATGAATCTCATAGGCTATAATGGAGAATGGAAAAACATCCAAAAATTTTCCCCATCAAGAATGTACCATTCAGTGTGATTTTAAAAATACATCTTACCCAACCCTAAACCCAACCCCAATATTCACCCAAACATAAGTGTGTCCTGAACTCTAACGCTAACACTAACGCTTACCATATGGGCCCATTCATTCTAATGAATCTCATAGGCTATAATGGAGAATGGAAAACCATCCAAAGATTTTTCCCATCAAGAGTATACCATTCAGTGTGATATTAAAAATACATCTTACCCAACCCTAAACCCAACCCCAATATTCACCCAAACATAAGTGTGTCCTGAACTCTAACCCTAACCCTTACCATATGGGCCCATTCATTTTAATGAATCTCATAGGCTATAATGGAGAATGGAAAAACATCCAAAAATTTTCCCCATCATTAGTGTACCATTCAGTGTGATATTAAAAATACATCTTGCCCAACCGTAAACCCAACCCCAATATTCACCCAGACATAAGTGTGTCCTGAGCTCTAACCCTAACCCTAACCCTTACCATATGGGCCCATTCATTCTAATGAATCTCATAGGCTATAATGGAGAATGGAAAACCATCCAAAAAATTTTCCCATCAAGAGTATACCATTCAGTGTGATATTAAAAATACTTCTTACCCAACCCTAAACCCAACCCCAATATTCACCCAAACATAAGTGTGTCCTGAACTCTAACCCGAACCCTAACCCTTACCATATGGGCCCATTCAATTTAATGAATCTCATAGGCTATAATGGAGAATGGAAAAACATCCAAAAATTTTCCCCATCAAGAGTGTACCTTTCAGTGTGATATTAAAAATACATCTTACCCAACCATAAACCCAACCCCAATATTCACCCAAACATAAGTGTGTCCTGAACTCTAACCCTAACCCTTACCATATGGGCCCATTCATTTTAATGAATCTCATAGGCTATAATGGAGAATGGAAAAACATCCAAAAATTTTCCCCATCAAGAGTGTACCATTCAGTGTGATATTAAAAATACATCTTACGCAACCATTAACCCAACCCCAATATTCACCCAAACATAAGTGTGTCCTGAGCTCTAACCCTAACCCTAAAACTTACCATATGGGCCCATTCATTCTAATGAATCTCTTAGGCTATAATGGAGAATGGAAAACCATCCAAAGATTTTCCCCATCAAGAATGTACCATTCAGTGTGATATTAAAAATACATCTTACCCAACCCTAAACCCAACCCCAATATTCACCCAAACATAAGTGTGTCCTGAACTCTAACCCTAACCCTAACCTTTACCATATGGGCCCATTCATTCTAATGAATCTCATAGGCTATAATGGAGAATGGAAAACCATCCAAAGATTTTTCCCATTAAGAATGTACCATTCAATGTTATATTAAAAATACATCTTACCCAACCCTAAACCCAACCCCAATATTCACCCAAACATAAGTGTGTCCTGAACTCTAACCCTAACCCTTACCATATGGGCCCATTCATTTTAATGAATCTCATAGGCTATAATGGAGAATGGAAAGCCATCCAAAAAATTTTCCCATCAATAGTATACCATTCAGTGTGATATTAAAAATACTTCTTACCCAACCCTAAACCCAACCCCAATATTCACCCAAACATAAGTGTGTCCTGAACTCTAACCCTAACCCTAACCCTTACGATATGGGCCCATTCATTTTAATGAATCTCATAGGCTATAATGGAGAATGGAAAAAACATCCAAAATTTTTCCCCATCAAGAGTGCACCATTCAGTGTGATATTAAAAATACATCTTACCCAACCCTAAACCCAACCCCAATATTCACCCAAACATAAGTGTGTCCTGAACTCTAACCCTAACCCTAACCCTTACCATATGGGCCCATTCATTCTAATGAATCTCATAGGCTATAATGGAGAATGGAAAACCATCCAAAGATTTTCCCCATCAAGAATGTACCATTCAGTGTGATATTAAAAATACATCTTACCCAACCCTAAACCCAACCCCAATATTCACCCAAACATAAGTGTGTCCTGAACTCTAACCCTAACCCTAACCTTTACCATATGGGCCCATTCATTCTAATGAATCTCATAGGCTATAATGGAGAATGGAAAACCATCCAAAGATTTTTCCCATTAAGAATGTACCATTCAATGTGATATTAAAAATACATCTTACCCAACCCTAAACCCAACCCCAATATTCACCCAAACATAAGTGTGTCCTGAACTCTAACCCTAACCCTTACCATATGGGCCCATTCATTTTAATGAATCTCATAGGCTATAATGGAGAATGGAAAAACATCCAAAATTTTTCCCCATCAAGAGTGCACCATTCAGTGTGATATTAAAAATACATCTTACCCAACCATAAACCCAACCCCAATATTCAAACAAACATAAGTGTGTCCTGAACTCTAACCCTAACCCTTACCATATGGGCCCATTCATTCTAATGAATCTCATAGGCTATAATGGAGAATGGAAAAACATCCAAAATTTTTCCCCATCCAGAGTGTACCATTCAGTGTGATATTAAAAATACATCTTACCCAACCATTAACCCTACCCCAATATTCACCCAAACATAAGTGTGTCCTGAGCTCTAACCCTAACCCTAACCGTTACCATATGGGCCCATTCATTCTGATGAATCTCATAGGCTATAATTGAGAATGGAAAACCATCCAAAAAATTTTCCCATCAAGAGTATACCATTCAGTGTGATATTAAAAATTCTTCTTACCCAACCCTAAACCCAACCCCAATATTCACCCAAACATAAGTGTGTCCTGAACTCTAACCCTAACCCTAACCCTTACCTTATGGGCCCATTCATTTTAATGAATCTCATAGGCTATAATGGAGAATGGAAAAACATCCAAACTTTTTCCCCATCAAGAGTGTACCATTCAGTGTGATATTAAAAATACATCTTACGCAACCCTAAACCCAACCCCAATATTCACCCAAACATAAGTGTGTCCTGAACTCTAACGCTAACCCTAAACCTTACCATATGGGCCCATTCATTTTAATGAATCTCATAGGCTATAATGGAGAATGGAAAACCATCCAAAGATTTTTCCCATCAAGAGTATACCATTCAGTGTGATATTAAAAATACATCTTACCCAACCCCAATATTCACCCAAACATAAGTGTGTCCTGAACTCTAACCCTAACCCTAACCCTAACCATATGGGCCCATTCATTTTAATGAAACTCATAGCCTATAATGGAGAATTGAAAAACATCCAAAAATTTTCCCCATCAAGAATGTACCATTCAGTGTGATATTAAAAATACATCTTATTCAACCCTAAACCCAACCCCAATATTCACCCAAACATAAGTGTGTCCTGAACTCTAACCCTAACCCTAACCCTTACAATATGGGCCTATTCATTTTAATGAATCTCATAGGCTATAATGGAGAATGGAAAAACATCCAAAAATTTTCCCCATCAAGAGTGTACCATTCAGTGTGATATTAAAAATACATCTTACGCAACCCTAAACCCAACCCCAATATTCACCCAAACATAAGTGTGTCCTGAACTCTAACGCTAACCCTAAACCTTACCATATGGGCCCATTCATTTTAATGAATCTCATAGGCTATAATGGAGAATGGAAAACCATCCAAAGATTTTTCCCATCAAGAGTATACCATTCAGTGTGATATTAAAAATACATCTTACCCAACCCTAAACCCAACCCCAATATTCACCCAAACATAAGTGTGTCCTGAGCTCTAACCCTAACCCTAACCCTTACCATATGGGCCCATTCATTCTAATGAATCTCATAGACTATAAAGGAGAATGGAAAACCATCCCAAAAATTTTCCAATCAAGAGTATACCATTCAGTGTGATATAAAGAATACATCTTACCCAACCGTAAACCCAACCCCAATATTCACCCAAACATAAGTGTGTCCTGAACTCTAACCCTAACCCTAACCCTTACCATATGGGCCCATTCATTCTAATGAATCTCATAGGCTATAAAATAGAATGGAAAAACATCCAACATTTTTCCCCATCAAGAGTGTACCATTCAGTGTGATATTAAAAATACATCTTACCGAACCCTAAACCCAACCCAATATTCACCAAAACATAAGTGTGTCCTGAACTCTAACCCTAACCCTTACCATATGGGCCCATTCATTTTAATGAATCTCATAGCCTATAATGGAGAATTGAAAAACATCCAAAAATTTTCCCCATCAAGAATGTACCATTCAGTGTGATATTAAAAATACATCTTACCCAACCCTAAACCCAACCCCAATAATCACCCAAACATAAGTGTGTCCTGAACTCTAACCCTAACCCTAACCCTAACCCTTACCATATGGGCCCATTCATTTTAATGAATCTCATAGGCTATAATGGAGAATGGAAAAACATCCAAAATTTTTCCCCATCAAGAGTGCACCATTCAGTGTGATATTAAAAATACATCTTACCCAACCATTAACCCAACCCCAATATTCACCCAAACATAAGTGTGTCCTGAGCTCTAACCCTAACCCTAACCCTTACGATATGGGCCCAATCATTCTAATGAATCTCATAGGCTATAATGGAGAATGGAAAACCATCCAAAGATATTTCCCATCAAGAGTATACCATTCAGTGTGATATTAAAAATACATCTTACCCAACCCTAAACCCAACCCCAATATTCACCCAAACATAAGTGTGTCCTGAGCTCTAACCCTAACCCTAACCATATGGGCCCATTCATTCTAATGAATCTCATAGGCTATAATGGAGAATGGAAAACCATCCAAAAAATTTTCCCATCAAGAGTATACCATTCAGTGTGATATTAAAAATTCTTCTTACCCAACCCTAAACCCAACCCCAATATTCACCCAAACATAAGTGTGTCCTGAACTCTAACCCTAACCCTATCCCTGACCATATGGGCCCATTCATTTTAATGAATCTCATAGGCTATAATGGAGAATGGAAAAACATCCAAAATTTTTCCCCATCAAGAGTGTACCATTCAGTGTGATATTAAAAATACATCTTACCCAACCCTAAACCCAACCCCAATATTCACCCAAACATAAGTGTGTCCTGAACTCTAACCCTAACCCTTACATATGGGCCCATTCATTTTAATGAATCTCATAGGCTATAATGGAGAATGGAAAAACATCCAAAAATTTTCCCCATCAAGAGTGTACCATTCAGTGTGATATTAAAAATACTTCTTACCCAACCCTAAACCCAACGCCAATATTCACCCAAACATAAGTGTGTCCTGAACTCTAACCCTAACTCTAACCCTTACCATATGGGCCCATTCATTTTAATGAATCTCACAGGCTATAATGGAGAATGGAAAAACATCCAAAAATTTTCCCCATCAAGAGTGTACCATTCAGTGTGATTTTAAAAATACATCTTACCCAACCCTAAACCCAACCCCAATATTCACCCAAACATAAGTGTTTCATGAACTCTAACCCTAACCCTAACCCTTACCATATGGGCCCATTCATTTGAATGAATCTCATAGGCTATAATGGAGAATGGAAAAACATCCAAAAATTTTCCCCATCAAGAATGTACCATTCAGTGTGATTTTAAAAATACATCTTACCCAACCCTAAACCCAACCCCAATATTCACCCAAACATAAGTGTGTCCTGAACTCTAACGCTAACACTAACGCTTACCATATGGGCCCATTCATTCTAATGAATCTCATAGGCTATAATGGAGAATGGAAAACCATCCAAAGATTTTTCCCATCAAGAGTATACCATTCAGTGTGATATTAAAAATACATCTTACCCAACCCTAAACCCAACCCCAATATTCACCCAAACATAAGTGTGTCCTGAACTCTAACCCTAACCCTTACCATATGGGCCCATTCATTTTAATGAATCTCATAGGCTATAATGGAGAATGGAAAAACATCCAAAAATTTTCCCCATCATTAGTGTACCATTCAGTGTGATATTAAAAATACATCTTGCCCAACCGTAAACCCAACCCCAATATTCACCCAGACATAAGTGTGTCCTGAGCTCTAACCCTAACCCTAACCCTTACCATATGGGCCCATTCATTCTAATGAATCTCATAGGCTATAATGGAGAATGGAAAACCATCCAAAAAATTTTCCCATCAAGAGTATACCATTCAGTGTGATATTAAAAATACTTCTTACCCAACCCTAAACCCAACCCCAATATTCACCCAAACATAAGTGTGTCCTGAACTCTAACCCGAACCCTAACCCTTACCATATGGGCCCATTCAATTTAATGAATCTCATAGGCTATAATGGAGAATGGAAAAACATCCAAAAATTTTCCCCATCAAGAGTGTACCTTTCAGTGTGATATTAAAAATACATCTTACCCAACCATAAACCCAACCCCAATATTCACCCAAACATAAGTGTGTCCTGAACTCTAACCCTAACCCTTACCATATGGGCCCATTCATTTTAATGAATCTCATAGGCTATAATGGAGAATGGAAAAACATCCAAAAATTTTCCCCATCAAGAGTGTACCATTCAGTGTGATATTAAAAATACATCTTACGCAACCATTAACCCAACCCCAATATTCACCCAAACATAAGTGTGTCCTGAGCTCTAACCCTAACCCTAAAACTTACCATATGGGCCCATTCATTCTAATGAATCTCTTAGGCTATAATGGAGAATGGAAAACCATCCAAAGATTTTCCCCATCAAGAATGTACCATTCAGTGTGATATTAAAAATACATCTTACCCAACCCTAAACCCAACCCCAATATTCACCCAAACATAAGTGTGTCCTGAACTCTAACCCTAACCCTAACCTTTACCATATGGGCCCATTCATTCTAATGAATCTCATAGGCTATAATGGAGAATGGAAAACCATCCAAAGATTTTTCCCATTAAGAATGTACCATTCAATGTTATATTAAAAATACATCTTACCCAACCCTAAACCCAACCCCAATATTCACCCAAACATAAGTGTGTCCTGAACTCTAACCCTAACCCTTACCATATGGGCCCATTCATTTTAATGAATCTCATAGGCTATAATGGAGAATGGAAAGCCATCCAAAAAATTTTCCCATCAATAGTATACCATTCAGTGTGATATTAAAAATACTTCTTACCCAACCCTAAACCCAACCCCAATATTCACCCAAACATAAGTGTGTCCTGAACTCTAACCCTAACCCTAACCCTTACGATATGGGCCCATTCATTTTAATGAATCTCATAGGCTATAATGGAGAATGGAAAAAACATCCAAAATTTTTCCCCATCAAGAGTGCACCATTCAGTGTGATATTAAAAATACATCTTACCCAACCCTAAACCCAACCCCAATATTCACCCAAACATAAGTGTGTCCTGAACTCTAACCCTAACCCTAACCCTTACCATATGGGCCCATTCATTCTAATGAATCTCATAGGCTATAATGGAGAATGGAAAACCATCCAAAGATTTTCCCCATCAAGAATGTACCATTCAGTGTGATATTAAAAATACATCTTACCCAACCCTAAACCCAACCCCAATATTCACCCAAACATAAGTGTGTCCTGAACTCTAACCCTAACCCTAACCTTTACCATATGGGCCCATTCATTCTAATGAATCTCATAGGCTATAATGGAGAATGGAAAACCATCCAAAGATTTTTCCCATTAAGAATGTACCATTCAATGTGATATTAAAAATACATCTTACCCAACCCTAAACCCAACCCCAATATTCACCCAAACATAAGTGTGTCCTGAACTCTAACCCTAACCCTTACCATATGGGCCCATTCATTTTAATGAATCTCATAGGCTATAATGGAGAATGGAAAAACATCCAAAATTTTTCCCCATCAAGAGTGCACCATTCAGTGTGATATTAAAAATACATCTTACCCAACCATAAACCCAACCCCAATATTCAAACAAACATAAGTGTGTCCTGAACTCTAACCCTAACCCTTACCATATGGGCCCATTCATTCTAATGAATCTCATAGGCTATAATGGAGAATGGAAAAACATCCAAAATTTTTCCCCATCCAGAGTGTACCATTCAGTGTGATATTAAAAATACATCTTACCCAACCATTAACCCTACCCCAATATTCACCCAAACATAAGTGTGTCCTGAGCTCTAACCCTAACCCTAACCGTTACCATATGGGCCCATTCATTCTGATGAATCTCATAGGCTATAATTGAGAATGGAAAACCATCCAAAAAATTTTCCCATCAAGAGTATACCATTCAGTGTGATATTAAAAATTCTTCTTACCCAACCCTAAACCCAACCCCAATATTCACCCAAACATAAGTGTGTCCTGAACTCTAACCCTAACCCTAACCCTTACCTTATGGGCCCATTCATTTTAATGAATCTCATAGGCTATAATGGAGAATGGAAAAACATCCAAACTTTTTCCCCATCAAGAGTGTACCATTCAGTGTGATATTAAAAATACATCTTACGCAACCCTAAACCCAACCCCAATATTCACCCAAACATAAGTGTGTCCTGAACTCTAACGCTAACCCTAAACCTTACCATATGGGCCCATTCATTTTAATGAATCTCATAGGCTATAATGGAGAATGGAAAACCATCCAAAGATTTTTCCCATCAAGAGTATACCATTCAGTGTGATATTAAAAATACATCTTACCCAACCCTAAACCCAACCCCAATATTCACCCAAACATAAGTGTGTCCTGAGCTCTAACCCTAACCCTAACCCTTACCATATGGGCCCATTCATTCTAATGAATCTCATAGACTATAAAGGAGAATGGAAAACCATCCAAAAAATTTTCCCATCAAGAGTATACCATTCAGTGTGATATAAAGAATACATCTTACCCAACCGTAAACCCAACCCCAATATTCACCCAAACATAAGTGTGTCCTGAACTCTAACCCTAACCCTAACCCTTACCATATGGGCCCATTCATTCTAATGAATCTCATAGGCTATAATGGAGAATGGAAAAACATCCAACATTTTTCCCCATCAAGAGTGTACCATTCAGTGTGATATTAAAAATACATCTTACCGAACCCTAAACCCAACCCAATATTCACCCAAACATAAGTGTGTCCTGAACTCTAACCCTAACCCTTACCGTATGGGCCCATTCATTTTAATGAATCTCATAGGCTATAATGGAGAATGGAAAAACATCCAAAAATTTTCCGCATCAAGAGTGTACCATTCAGTGTGATATTAAAAATACATCTTACCCAACCCTAAACCCAACCCTAAACCGAACCCCAATATTCACCCAAACATAACTGTGTCCTGAACTCTAACCCTAACCCTTACCATATGGGCCCATTCACTTTAATGAATCTCATAGGCTATAATGGAGAATTGAAAAACATCCAAAAATTTTCCCCATCAAGAATGTACCATTCAGTGTGATATTAAAAATACATCTTACCCAACCCTAAACCCAACCCCAATATTCACCCAAACATAAGTGTGTCCTGAACTCTAACCCTAACCCTAACCCTTACCATATGGGCCCATTCATTTTAATGAATCTCATAGGCTATAATGGAGAATGGAAAAACATCCAAAATTTTTCCCCATCAAGAGTGTACCATTCAGTGTGATATTAAAAATACATCTTACCCAACCCCAATATTCACCCAAACATAAGTGTGTCC
The DNA here is from genome assembly GCF_032191835.1 of Heteronotia binoei. NCBI lineage: Eukaryota > Metazoa > Chordata > Lepidosauria > Squamata > Gekkonidae > Heteronotia > Heteronotia binoei. The sequence goes on along the minus strand of NW_026800227.1, from coordinate 77,347 downwards.
TGAACTCTAACCCTAACCCTAACCCTAACCATATGGGCCCATTCATTTTAATGAATCTCATAGCCTATAATGGAGAATTGAAAAACATCCAAAAATTTTCCCCATCAAGAATGTACCATTCAGTGTGATCTTAAAAATACATCTTACCCAACCCTAAACCCAACCCCAATATTCACCCAAACATAAGTGTGTCCTGAACTCTAACCCTAACCCTAACCCTTACCATATGGGCCTATTCATTTTAATGAATCTCATAGGCTATAATGGAGAATGGAAAAACATCCTAAAATTTTCCCCATCAAGAGTGTACCATTCAGTGTGATATTAAAAATACATCTTACGCAACCCTAAACCCAACCCCAATATTCACCCAAACATAAGTGTGTCCTGAACTCTAACGCTAACCCTAAACCTTACCATATGGGCTCTTTCATTTTAATGAATCTCATAGGCTATAATGGAGAATGGAAAAACATCCAAAGATTTTTCCCATCAAGAGTATACCATTCAGTGTGATATTAAAAATACATCTTACCCAACCCTAAACCCAACCCCAATATTCACCCAAACATAAGTGTGTCCTGAGCTCTAACCCTAACCCTAACCCTTACCATATGGGCCCATTCATTCTAATGAATCTCATAGACTATGAAGGAGAATGGAAAACCATCCAAAAAATTTTCCCATCAAGAGTATACCATTCAGTGTGATATAAAGAATACATCTTACCGAACCCTAAACCCAACCCAATATTCACCAAATCATAAGTGTGTCCTGAACTCTAACCCTAACCCTTACCATATGGGCCCATTCATTTTAATGAATCTCATAGGCTATAATGGAGAATGGAAAAACATCCAAAAATTTTCCGCATCAAGAGTGTACCATTCAGTGTGATATTAAAAATACATCTTACCCAACCCTAAACCCAACCCCAATATTCACCCAAACATAAGTGTGTCCTGAACTCTAACCCTAACCCTTACCATATGGGCCCATTCATTTTAATGAATCTCATAGGCTATAATGGAGAATTGAAAAACATCCAAAAATTTTCCCCATCAAGAATGTACCATTCAGTGTGATATTAAAAATACATCTTACCCAACCCTAAACCCAACCCCAATAATCACCCAAACATAAGTGTGTCCTGAACTCTAACCCTAACCCTAACCCTAACCCTTACCATATGGGCCCATTCATTTTAATGAATCTCATAGGCTATAATGGAGAATGGAAAAACATCCAATATTTTTCCCCATCAAGAGTGTACCATTCAGTGTGATATTAAAAATACATCTTACCCAACCATTAACCCAACCCCAATATTCACCCAAACATAAGTGTGTCCTGAGCTCTAACCCTAACCCTAACCCTTACGATATGGGCCCAATCATTCTAATGAATCTCATAGGCTATAATGGAGAATGGAAAACCATCCAAAGATTTTTCCCATCAAGAGTATACCATTCAGTGTGATATTAAAAATACATCTTACCCAACCCTGAACCCAACCCCAATATTCACCCAAACATAAGTGTGTCCTGAGCTCTATCCCTAACCCTAACCATATGGGCCCATTCATTCTAATGAATCTCATAGGCTATAATGGAGAATGGAAAACCATCCAAAAAATTTTCCCATCAAGAGTATACCATTCAGTGTGATATTAAAAATTCTTCTTACCCAACCCTAAACCCAACCCCAATATTCACCCAAACATAAGTGTGTCCTGAACTCTAACCCTAACCCTAACCCTGACCATATGGGCCCATTCATTTTAATGAATCTCATAGGCTATAATGGAGAATGGAAAAACATCCAAAATTTTTCCCCATCAAGAGTGCACCATTCAGTGTGATATTAAAAATACATCTTACCCAACCCTAAACCCAACCCCAATAATCACCCAAACATAAGTGTGTCCTGAACTCTAACCCTAACCCTAACCCTAACCCTTACCATATGGGCCCATTCATTTTAATGAATCTCATAGGCTATAATGGAGAATGGAAAAACATCCAATATTTTTCCCCATCAAGAGTGTACCATTCAGTGTGATATTAAAAATACATCTTACCCAACCATTAACCCAACCCCAATATTCACCCAAACATAAGTGTGTCCTGAGCTCTAACCCTAACCCTAACCCTTACGATATGGGCCCAATCATTCTAATGAATCTCATAGGCTATAATGGAGAATGGAAAACCATCCAAAGATTTTTCCCATCAAGAGTATACCATTCAGTGTGATATTAAAAATACATCTTACCCAACCCTAAACCCAACCCCAATATTCACCCAAACATAAGTGTGTCCTGAGCTCTAACCCTAACCCTAACCATATGGGCCCATTCATTCTAATGAATCTCATAGGCTATAATGGAGAATGGAAAACCATCCAAAAAATTTTCCCATCAAGAGTATACCATTCAGTGTGATATTAAAAATTCTTCTTACCCAACCCTAAACCCAACCCCAATATTCACCCAAACATAAGTGTGTCCTGAACTCTAACCCTAACCCTAACCCTGACCATATGGGCCCATTCATTTTAATGAATCTCATAGGCTATAATGGAGAATGGAAAAACATCCAAAATTTTTCCCCATCAAGAGTGCACCATTCAGTGTGATATTAAAAATACATCTTACCCAACCCTAAACCCAACCCCAATATTCACCCAAACATAAGTGTGTCCTGAACTCTAACCCTAACCATTACATATGGGCCCATTCATTTTAATGAATCTCATAGGCTATAATGGAGAATGGAAAAACATCCAAAAATTTTCCCCATCAAGAGTGTACCATTCAGTGTGATATTAAAAATACATCTTCCCCAACCATTAACCCAACCCCAATATTCACCCAAACATAAGTGTGTCCTGAGCTCTAACCCTAACCCTAAAACTTACCATATGGGCCCATTCATTCTAATGAATCTCATAGGCTATAATGGAGAATGGAAAACCATCCAAAAAATTTTCCCATCAATAGTATACCATTCAGTGTGATATTAAAAATACTTCTTACCCAACCCTAAACCCAACCCCAATATTCACCCAAACATAAGTGTGTCATGAACTCTAACCCTAACCCTAACCCTTACCATATGGGCCCATTCATTTGAATGAATCTCATAGGCTATAATGGAGAATGGAAAAACATCCAAAAATTTTCCCCATCAAGAATGTACCATTCAGTGTGATTTTAAAAATACATCTTACCCAACCCTAAACCCAACCCCAATATTCACCCAAACATAAGTGTGTCCTGAACTCTAACGCTAACACTAACGCTTACCATATGGGCCCATTCATTCTAATGAATCTCAAAGGCTATAATGGAGAATGGAAAACCATCCAAAGATTTTTCCCATCAAGAGTATACCATTCAGTGTGATATTAAAAATACATCTTACCCAACCCTAAACCCAACCCCAATATTCACCCAAACATAAGTGTGTCCTGAACTCTAACCCTAACCCTTACCATATGGGCCCATTCATTTTAATGAATCTCATAGGCTATAATGGAGAATTGAAAAACATCCAAAAATTTTCCCCATCAAGAATGTACCATTCAGTGTGATATTAAAAATACATCTTACCCAACCCTAAACCCAACCCCAATAATCACCCAAACATAAGTGTGTCCTGAACTCTAACCCTAACCCTAACCCTTACCATATGGGCCCATTCATTTTAATGAATCTCATAGGCTATAATGGAGAATGGAAAAACATCCAAAATTTTTCCCCATCAAGAGTGTACCATTCAGTGTGATATTAAAAATACATCTTACCCAACCATTAACCCAACCCCAATATTCACCCAAACATAAGTGTGTCCTGAGCTCTAACCCTAACCCTAACCCTTACGATATGGGCCCAATCATTCTAATGAATCTCATAGGCTATAATGGAGAATGGAAAACCATCCAAAGATTTTTCCCATCAAGAGTATACCATTCAGTGTGATATTAAAAATACATCTTACCCAACCCTAAACCCAACCCCAATATTCACCCAAACATAAGTGTGTCCTGAACTCTAACCCTAACCCTAACCCTGACCATATGGGCCCATTCATTTTAATGAATCTCATAGGCTATAATGGAGAATGGAAAAACATCCAAAATTTTTCCCCATCAAGAGTGTACCATTCAGTGTGATATTAAAAATACATCTTACCCAACCCTAAACCCAACCCCAATATTCACCCAAACATAAGTGTGTCCTGAACTCTAACCCTAACCATTACATATGGGCCCATTCATTCTAATGAATCTCATAGGCTATAATGGAGAATGGAAAACCATCCAAAAAATTTTCCCATCAATAGTATACCATTCAGTGTGATATTAAAAATTCTTCTTACACAACCCTAAACCCAACCCCAATATTCACCCAAACATAAGTGTGTCCTGAACTCTAACCCTAACCCTAACCCTGACCATATGGGCCCATTCATTTTAATGAATCTCATAGGCTATAATGGAGAATGGAAAAACATCCAAAATTTTTCCCCATCAAGAGTGTACCATTCAGTGTGATATTAAAAATACATCTTACCCAACCCTAAACCCAACCCCAATATTCACCCAAACATAAGTGTGTCCTGAACTCTAACCCTAACCATTACATATGGGCCCATTCATTTTAATGAATCTCATAGGCTATAATGGAGAATGGAAAAACATCCAAAAATTTTCCCCATCAAGAGTGTACCATTCAGTGTGATATTAAAAATACATCTTACCCAACCATTAACCCAACGCCAATATTCACCCAAACATAAGTGTGTCCTGAGCTCTAACCCTAACCCTAAAACTTACCATATGGGCCCATTCATTCTAATGAATCTCATAGGCTATAATGGAGAATGGAAAACCATCCAAAAAATTTTCCCATCAATAGTATACCATTCAGTGTGATATTAAAAATACTTCTTACCCAACCCTAAACCCAACCCCAATATTCACCCAAACATAAGTGTGTCATGAACTCTAACGCTAACACTAACGCTTACCATATGGGCCCATTCATTCTAATGAATCTCATAGGCTATAATGGAGAATGGAAAACCATCCAAAGATTTTTCCCATCAAGAGTATACCATTCAGTGTGATATTAAAAATACATCTTACCCAACCCTAAACACAACCCCAATATTCACCCAAACATAAGTGTGTCCTGAACTCTAACCCTAACCCTTACCATATGGGCCCATTCATTTTAATGAATCTCATAGGCTATAATGGAGAATGGAAAAACATCCAAAAATTTTCCCCATCAAGAGTGTACCATTCAGTGTGATATTAAAAATACATCTTACCCAACCGTAAAACCAACCCCAATATTCACCCAGACATATGTGTGTCCTGAACTCTAACCCTAACCCTAACCTTTACCATATGGGCCCATTCATTCTAATGAATCTCATAGGCTATAATGGAGAATGGAAAAACATCCAAAATTTTTCCCCATCAAGAGTGTACCATTCAGTGTGATATTAAAAATACATCTTACCCAAACATTAACCCAACCCCAATATTCACTCAAACATAAGTGTGTCCTGAACTCTAACCCTAACCCTAACCCTTACCATATGGGCCCATTCATTCTAAGGAATCTCATGCGCTATAATGGAGAATGGAAAAAACATCCAAAATTTTTCCCCATCAAGAGTGCACCATTCAGTGTGATATTAAAAATACTTCTTACCCAACCCTAAACCCAACGCCAATATTCACCCAAACATAAGTGTGTCCTGAACTCTAACCCTAACTCTAACCCTTACCATATGGGCCCATTCATTTTAATGAATCTCACAGGCTATAATGGAGAATGGAAAAACATCCAAAAATTTTCCCCATCAAGAGTGTACCATTCAGTGTGATATTAAAAATACATCTTACCCAACCATTAACCCAACCCCAATATTCACCCAAACATAAGTGTGTCCTGAGCTCTAACCCTAACCCTAAAACTTACCATATGGGCCCATTCATTCTAATGAATCTCATAGGCTATAATGGAGAATGGAAAACCATCCAAAAATTTTTCCCATCAATAGTATACCATTCAGTGTGATATTAAAAATACTTCTTACCCAACCCTAAACCCAACCCCAATATTCACCCAAACATAAGTGTGTCATGAACTCTAACCCTAACCCTAACCCTTACCATATGGGCCCATTCATTTTAATGACTCTCATAGGCTATAATGGAGAATGGAAAAACATCCAAAATTTTTCCCCATCAAGAGTGTACCATTCAGTGTGATATTAAAAATACATCTTACCCAACCCTAAACCCAACCCCAATATTCACCCAAACATAATTGTGTCCTGAACTCTAACCCTAACCCTTACCATATGGGCCCATTCATTTTAATGAATCTCATAGGCTATAATGGAGAATGGAAAAACATCCAAAAATTCTCCCCATCAAGAGTGTACCATTCAGTGTGATATTAAAAATACATCTTACCCAACCCTAAACCCAACCCCAATATTCACCCAAACATAAGTGTGTCCTGAACTCTAACCCTAACCCTTACCATATGGGCCCATTCATTTTAATGAATCTCATAGGCTATAATGGAGAATGGAAAAACATCCAAAAAATTTTCCCATCAAGAGTATACCATTCAGTGTGATATTAAAAATACTGCTTACCCAACCCTAAACCCAACCCCAATATTCACCCAAACATAAGTGTGTCCTGAACTCTAACCCTAACCCTAACCCTTACCATATGGGCCTATTCATTTTAATGAATCTCATAGGCTATAATGGAGAATGAAAAAACATCCAAAATTTTTCCCCATCAAGAGTGTACCATTCAGTGTGATATTAAAAATACGTCTTACCCAACCCTAAACCCAACCCCAATATTCACCCAAACATAAGTGTGTCCTGAACTCTAACCCTAACCCTAACCCTTACCATATGGGCCTATTCATTTTAATGAATCTCATAGGCTATAATGGAGAATGGAAAAACATCCAAAAATTTTCCCCATCAAGAGTGTACCATTCAGTGTGATATTAAAAATACATCTTACCCAACCATTAACCCAACCCCAATATTCACCCAAACATAAGTGTGTCCTGAGCTCTAACCCTAACCCTAAAACTTACCATATGGGCCCATTCATTCTAATGAATCTCATAGGCTATAATGGAGAATGGAAAAACATCCAAAGATTTTCCCCATCAAGAATGTACCATTCAGTGTGATATTAAAAATACATCTTACCCAACCCTAAACCCAACCCCAATATTCACCCAAACATAAGTGTGTCCTGAACTCTAACCCTAACCCTAACCTTTACCATATGGGCCCATTCATTCTAATAAATCTCATAGGCTATAATGGAGAATGGAAAACCATCCAAAGATTTTTCCCATTAAGAATGTACCATTCAATGTGATATTAAAAATACATCTTACCCAACCCTAAACCCAACCCCAATATTCACCCAAACATAAGTGTGTCCTGAACTCTAACCCTAACCCTTACCATATGGGCCCATTCATTTTAATGAATCTCATAGGCTATAATGGAGAATGGAAAAACATCCAAAATTTTTCCCCATCAAGAGTGTACCATTCAGTGTGATATTAAAAATACATCTTACCCAACCCTAAACCCAACCCCAATATTCACCCAAACATAAGTGTGTCCTGAACTCTAACCCTAACCCTAACCCTTACCATATGGGCCCATTCATTTTAATGAATCTCATAGGCTATAATGGAGAATGGAAAAACATCCAAAAATTTTCCGCATCAAGAGTGTACCATTCAGTGTGATATTAAAAATACATCTTACCCAACCCTAAACCCAACCCCAATATTCACCCAAACATAAGTGTGTCCTGAACTCTAACCCTAACCCTTACCATATGGGCCCATTCATTTTAATGAATCTCATAGGCTATAATGGAGAATGGAAAAACATCCAAAAATTTTCCCCATCAAGAGTGTACCATTCAGTGTGATATTAAAAATACATCTTACCCAACCCTAAACCCAACCCCAATATTCACCCAAACATAAGTGTGTCCTGAACTCTAACCCTAACCCTTACCATATGGGCCCATTCATTTTAATGAATCTCATAGGCTATAATGGAGAATGGAAAAACATCCAAAAAATTTTCCCATCAAGAGTATACCATTCAGTGTGATATTAAAAATACTTCTTACCCAACCCTAAACCCAACGCCAATATTCACCCAAACATAAGTGTGTCCTGAACTCTAACCCTAAACCTAACCTTTACCATATGGGCCCATTCATTCTAATGAATCTCATAGGCTATAATGGAGAATGGAAAACCATCCAAAGATTTTTCCCATTAAGAATGTACCATTCAATGTGATATTAAAAATAAATCTTACCCAACCCTAAACCCAACCCCAATATTCACCCAAACATAAGTGTGTCCTGAACTCTAACCCTAACCCTAACCCTTACCATATGGGCCCATTCATTTTAATGAATCTCATAGGCTATAATGGAGAATTGAAAAACATCCAAAAAATTTCCGCATCAAGAATGTACCATTCAGTGTGATATTAAAAATTCTTCTTACCCAACCCTAAACCCAACCCCAATATTCACCCAAACATAAGTGTGTCCTGAACTCTAACCCTAACCCTAACCCTTACCATATGGGCCCATTCATTTTAATGAATCTCATAGGCTATAATGGAGAATGAAAAAACATCCAAAATTTTTCCCCATCAAGAGTGTACCATTCAGTGTGATATTAAAAATACGTCTTACCCAACCCTAAACCCAACCCCAATATTCACCCAAACATAAGTGTGTCCTGAACTCTAACCCTAACCCTAACCCTTACCATATGGGCCTATTCATTTTAATGAATCTCATAGGCTATAATGGAGAATGGAAAACCATCCAAAGATTTTTCCCATTAAGAATGTACCATTCAATGTGATATTAAAAATACATCTTACCCAACCCTAAACCCAACCCCAATATTCACCCAAACATAAGTGTGTCCTGAACTCTAACCCTAACCCTTACCATATGGGCCCATTCATTTTAATGAATCTCATAGGCTATAATGGAGAATGGAAAAACATCCAAAATTTTTCCCCATCAAGAGTGTACCATTCAGTGTGATATTAAAAATACATCTTACCCAACCCTAAACCCAACCCCAATATTCACCCAAACATAAGTGTGTCCTGAACTCTAACCCTAACCCTAACCCTTACCATATGGGCCCATTCATTTTAATGAATCTCATAGGCTATAATGGAGAATTGAAAAACATCCAAAAATTTTCCCCTTCAAGAATGTACCATTCAGTGTGATATTAAAAATAAATCTTACCCAACCCTAAACCCAACCCCAATATTCACCCAATCATAAGTGTGTCCTGAACTCTAACCCTAACCCTAACCCTTACCATATGGGCCCATTCATTTCAATGAATCTCATAGGCTATAATGGAGAATGGAAAAACATCCAAAATTTTTCCCCATCAAGAGTGTACCATTCAGTGTGATATTAAAAATACATCTTACCCAACCCTAAACCCAACCCCAATATTCACCCAAACATAAGTGTGTCCTGAACTCTAACCCTAACCCTTACCATATGGGCCCATTCATTCTAATGAATCTCATAGGCTATAATGGAGAATGGAAAACCATCCAAAGATTTTTCCCATTAAGAATGTACCATTCAATGTGATATTAAAAATATATCTTACCCAACCCTAAACCCAACCCCAATATTCACCCAAACATAAGTGTGTCCTGAACTCTAACCCTAACCCTTACCATATGGGCCCATTCATTTTAATGAATCTCATAGGCTATAATGGAGAATGGAAAAACATCCAAAAATTTTCCGCATCAAGAGTGTACCATTCAGTGTGATATTAAAAATACATCTTACCCAACCCTAAACCCAACCCCAATATTCACCCAAACATAAGTGTGTCCTGAACTCTAACCCTAACCCTTACCATATGGGCCCATTCATTTTAATGAATCTCATAGGCTATAATGGAGAATGGAAAAACATCCAAAAATTTTCCCCATCAAGAGTGTACCATTCAGTGTGATATTAAAAATACATCTTACCCAACCCTAAACCCAACCCCAATATTCACCCAAACATAAGTGTGTCCTGAACTCTAACCCTAACCCTTACCATATGGGCCCATTCATTTTAATGAATCTCATAGGCTATAATGGAGAATGGAAAAACATCCAAAAAATTTTCCCATCAAGAGTATACCATTCAGTGTGATATTAAAAATACTTCTTACCCAACCCTAAACCCAACGCCAATATTCACCCAAACATAAGTGTGTCCTGAACTCTAACCCTAACCCTAACCTTTACCATATGGGCCCATTCATTCTAATGAATCTCATAGGCTATAATGGAGAATGGAAAACCATCCAAAGATTTTTCCCATTAAGAATGTACCATTCAATGTGATATTAAAAATACATCTTACCCAACCCTAAACCCAACCCCAATATTCACCCAAACATAAGTGTGTCCTGAACTCTAACCCTAACCCTAACCCTTACCATATGGGCCCATTCATTTTAATGAATCTCATAGGCTATAATGGAGAATTGAAAAACATCCAAAAAATTTCCGCATCAAGAATGTACCATTCAGTGTGATATTAAAAATACATCTTACCCAACCCTAAACCCAACCCCAATATTCACCCAAACATAAGTGTGTCCTGAACTCTAACCCTAACCCTAACCCTGACCATATGGGCCCATTCAATTTAATGAATCTCATAGGCTATAATGGAGAATGGAAAAACATCCAAAATTTTTCCCCATCAAGAGTGTACCTTTCAGTGTGATATTAAAAATACATCTTACCCAACCCTAAACCCAACCCCAATATTCACCCAAACATAAGTGTGTCCTGATCTCTAACCCTAACCCTAACCCCTACCATATGGGCCCATTCATTCTAATGAATCTCATACCCTATAATGGAGAATGGAAAAAACATCCAAAATTTTTCCCCATCAAGAGTGCACCATTCAGTGTGATATTAAAAATACATCTTACCCAACCATTAACCCAACCCCAATATTCACCCAAACATAAGTCTGTCCTGAGCTCTAACCCTAACTCTAACCCTTACCATATGGGCCCAATCATTCTAATGAATCTCATAGGCTATAATGGAGAATGGAAAAACATCCAAAGATTTTTCCCATCAAGAGTATACCATTCAGTGTGATATTAAAAATTCTTCTTACCCAACCCTAAACCCAACCCCAATATTCACCCAAACATAAGTGTGTCCTGAACTCTAACCCTAACCCTAACCCTTACCATATGGGCCCATTCATTTTAATGAATCTCATAGGCTATAATGGAGAATGAAAAAACATCCAAAATTTTTCCCCATCAAGAGTGTACCATTCAGTGTGATATTAAAAATACGTCTTACCCAACCCTAAACCCAACCCCAATATTCACCCAAACATAAGTGTGTCCTGAACTCTAACCCTAACCCTAACCCTTACCATATGGGCCTATTCATTTTAATGAATCTCATAGGCTATAATGGAGAATGGAAAAACATCCAAAAATTTTCCCCATCAAGAGTGTACCATTCAGTGTGATATTAAAAATACATCTTACCCAACCATTAACCCAACCCCAATATTCACCCAAACATAAGTGTGTCCTGAGCTCTAACCCTAACCCTAAAACTTACCATATGGGCCCATTCATTCTAATGAATCTCATAGGCTATAATGGAGAATGGAAAAACATCCAAAGATTTTCCCCATCAAGAATGTACCATTCAGTGTGATATTAAAAATACATCTTACCCAACCCTAAACCCAACCCCAATATTCACCCAAACATAAGTGTGTCCTGAACTCTAACCCTAACCCTAACCTTTACCATATGGGCCCATTCATTCTAATGAATCTCATAGGCTATAATGGAGAATGGAAAACCATCCAAAGATTTTTCCCATTAAGAATGTACCATTCAATGTGATATTAAAAATACATCTTACCCAACCCTAAACCCAACCCCAATATTCACCCAAACATAAGTGTGTCCTGAACTCTAACCCTAACCCTTACCATATGGGCCCATTCATTTCAATGAATCTCATAGGCTATAATGGAGAATGGAAAAACATCCAAAATTTTTCCCCATCAAGAGTGTACCATTCAGTGTGATATTAAAAATACATCTTACCCAACCCTAAACCCAACCCCAATATTCACCCAAACATAAGTGTGTCCTGAACTCTAACCCTAACCCTTACCATATGGGCCCATTCATTCTAATGAATCTCATAGGCTATAATGGAGAATGGAAAACCATCCAAAGATTTTTCCCATTAAGAATGTACCATTCAATGTGATATTAAAAATATATCTTACCCAACCCTAAACCCAACCCCAATATTCACCCAAACATAAGTGTGTCCTGAACTCTAACCCTAACCCTTACCATATGGGCCCATTCATTTTAATGAATCTCATAGGCTATAATGGAGAATGGAAAAACATCCAAAAATTTTCCGCATCAAGAGTGTACCATTCAGTGTGATATTAAAAATACATCTTACCCAACCCTAAACCCAACCCCAATATTCACCCAAACATAAGTGTGTCCTGAACTCTAACCCTAACCCTTACCATATGGGCCCATTCATTTTAATGAATCTCATAGGCTATAATGGAGAATGGAAAAACATCCAAAAATTTTCCCCATCAAGAGTGTACCATTCAGTGTGATATTAAAAATACATCTTACCCAACCCTAAACCCAACCCCAATATTCACCCAAACATAAGTGTGTCCTGAACTCTAACCCTAACCCTTACCATATGGGCCCATTCATTTTAATGAATCTCATAGGCTATAATGGAGAATGGAAAAACATCCAAAAAATTTTCCCATCAAGAGTATACCATTCAGTGTGATATTAAAAATACTTCTTACCCAACCCTAAACCCAACGCCAATATTCACCCAAACATAAGTGTGTCCTGAACTCTAACCCTAACCCTAACCTTTACCATATGGGCCCATTCATTCTAATGAATCTCATAGGCTATAATGGAGAATGGAAAACCATCCAAAGATTTTTCCCATTAAGAATGTACCATTCAATGTGATATTAAAAATACATCTTACCCAACCCTAAACCCAACCCCAATATTCACCCAAACATAAGTGTGTCCTGAACTCTAACCCTAACCCTAACCCTTACCATATGGGCCCATTCATTTTAATGAATCTCATAGGCTATAATGGAGAATTGAAAAACATCCAAAAAATTTCCGCATCAAGAATGTACCATTCAGTGTGATATTAAAAATACATCTTACCCAACCCTAAACCCAACCCCAATATTCACCCAAACATAAGTGTGTCCTGAACTCTAACCCTAACCCTAACCCTGACCATATGGGCCCATTCAATTTAATGAATCTCATAGGCTATAATGGAGAATGGAAAAACATCCAAAATTTTTCCCCATCAAGAGTGTACCTTTCAGTGTGATATTAAAAATACATCTTACCCAACCCTAAACCCAACCCCAATATTCACCCAAACATAAGTGTGTCCTGATCTCTAACCCTAACCCTAACCCCTACCATATGGGCCCATTCATTCTAATGAATCTCATACCCTATAATGGAGAATGGAAAAAACATCCAAAATTTTTCCCCATCAAGAGTGCACCATTCAGTGTGATATTAAAAATACATCTTACCCAACCATTAACCCAACCCCAATATTCACCCAAACATAAGTCTGTCCTGAGCTCTAACCCTAACTCTAACCCTTACCATATGGGCCCAATCATTCTAATGAATCTCATAGGCTATAATGGAGAATGGAAAAACATCCAAAGATTTTTCCCATCAAGAGTATACCATTCAGTGTGATATTAAAAATTCTTCTTACCCAACCCTAAACCCAACCCCAATATTCACCCAAACATAAGTGTGTCCTGAACTCTAACCCTAACCCTAACCCTTACCATATGGGCCCATTCATTTTAATGAATCTCATAGGCTATAATGGAGAATGAAAAAACATCCAAAATTTTTCCCCATCAAGAGTGTACCATTCAGTGTGATATTAAAAATACGTCTTACCCAACCCTAAACCCAACCCCAATATTCACCCAAACATAAGTGTGTCCTGAACTCTAACCCTAACCCTAACCCTTACCATATGGGCCTATTCATTTTAATGAATCTCATAGGCTATAATGGAGAATGGAAAAACATCCAAAAATTTTCCCCATCAAGAGTGTACCATTCAGTGTGATATTAAAAATACATCTTACCCAACCATTAACCCAACCCCAATATTCACCCAAACATAAGTGTGTCCTGAGCTCTAACCCTAACCCTAAAACTTACCATATGGGCCCATTCATTCTAATGAATCTCATAGGCTATAATGGAGAATGGAAAAACATCCAAAGATTTTCCCCATCAAGAATGTACCATTCAGTGTGATATTAAAAATACATCTTACCCAACCCTAAACCCAACCCCAATATTCACCCAAACATAAGTGTGTCCTGAACTCTAACCCTAACCCTAACCTTTACCATATGGGCCCATTCATTCTAATGAATCTCATAGGCTATAATGGAGAATGGAAAACCATCCAAAGATTTTTCCCATTAAGAATGTACCATTCAATGTGATATTAAAAATACATCTTACCCAACCCTAAACCCAACCCCAATATTCACCCAAACATAAGTGTGTCCTGAACTCTAACCCTAACCCTTACCATATGGGCCCATTCATTTTAATGAATCTCATAGGCTATAATGGAGAGAATGGAAAAACATCCAAAATTTTTCCCCATCAAGAGTGTACCATTCAGTGTGATATTAAAAATACATCTTACCCAACCCTAAACCCAACCCCAATATTCACCCAAACATAAGTGTGTCCTGAACTCTAACCCTAACCCTAACCCTTACCATATGGGCCCATTCATTTTAATGAATCTCATAGGCTATAATGGAGAATTGAAAAACATCCAAAAATTTTCCCCTTCAAGAATGTACCATTCAGTGTGATATTAAAAATACATCTTACCCAACCCTAAACCCAACCCCAATATTCACCCAATCATAAGTGTGTCCTGAACTCTAACCCTAACCCTAACCCTTACCATATGGGCCCATTCATTTCAATGAATCTCATAGGCTATAATGGAGAATGGAAAAACATCCAAAATTTTTCCCCATCAAGAGTGTACCATTCAGTGTGATATTAAAAATACATCTTACCCAACCCTAAACCCAACCCCAATATTCACCCAAACATAAGTGTGTCCTGAACTCTAACCCTAACCCTTACCATATGGGCCCATTCATTCTAATGAATCTCATAGGCTATAATGGAGAATGGAAAACCATCCAAAGATTTTTCCCATTAAGAATGTACCATTCAATGTGATATTAAAAATACATCTTACCCAACCCTAAACCCAACTCCAATATTCACCCAAACATAAGTGTGTCCTGAACTCTAACCCTAACCCTTACCATATGGGCCCATTCATTTTAATGAATCTCATAGGCTATAATGGAGAATGGAAAAACATCCAAAAATTTTCCGCATCAAGAGTGTACCATTCAGTGTGATATTAAAAATACATCTTACCCAACCCTAAACCCAACCCCAATATTCACCCAAACATAAGTGTGTCCTGAACTCTAACCCTAACCCTAACCCTTACCATATGGGCCCATTCATTTTAATGAATCTCATAGGCTATAATGGAGAATGGAAAAACATCCAAAATTTTTCCCCATCAAGAGTGTACCATTCAGTGTGATATTAAAAATACATCTTACCCAACCCTAAACCCAACCCCAATATTCACCCAAACATAAGTGTGTCCTGAACTCTAACCCTAACCCTTACCATATGGGCCCATTCATTTTAATGAATCTCATAGGCTATAATGGAGAATGGAAAAACATCCAAAAATTTTCCCCATCAAGAGTGTACCATTCAGTGTGATATTAAAAATACATCTTACCCAACCCTAAACCCAACCCTAATATTCAACCAAACATAAGTGTGTCCTGAACTCTAACCCTAACCCTAACCCTTACCATATGGGCCCATTCATTCTAATGAATCTCATAGGCTATAATGGAGAATGGAAAAACATCCAAAAAAATTTCCCATCAAGAGTATACCATTCAGTGTGATATTAAAAATACTTCTTACCCAACCCTAATCCCAACGCCAATATTCACCCAAACATAAGTGTGTCCTGAACTCTAACCCTAACCCTAACCCTTACCATATGGGCCTATTCATTTTAATGAATCTCATAGGCTATAATGGAGAATGGAAAAACATCCAAAAATTTTCCCCATCAAGAGTGTACCATTCAGTGTGATATTAAAAATACATCTTACCCAACCATTAACCCAACCCCAATATTCACCCAAACATAAGTGTGTCCTGAGCTCTAACCCTAACCCTAAAACTTACCATATGGGCCCATTCATTCTAATGAATCTCATAGGCTATAATGGAGAATGGAAAAACATCCAAAGATTTTCCCCATCAAGAATGTACCATTCAGTGTGATATTAAAAATACATCTTACCCAACCCTAAACCCAACCCCAATATTCACCCAAACATAAGTGTGTCCTGAACTCTAACCCTAACCCTAACCTTTACCATATGGGCCCATTCATTCTAATGAATCTCATAGGCTATAATGGAGAATGGAAAACCATCCAAAGATTTTTCCCATTAAGAATGTACCATTCAATGTGATATTAAAAATACATCTTACCCAACCCTAAACCCAACCCCAATATTCACCCAAACATAAGTGTGTCCTGAACTCTAACCCTAACCCATACCATATGGGCCCATTCATTTTAATGAATCTCACAGGCTATAATGGAGAATGGAAAAACATCCAAAAATTTTCCGCATCAAGAGTGTACCATTCAGTGTGATATTAAAAATACATCTTACCCAACCCTAAACCCAACCCCAATATTCACCCAAACATAAGTGTGTCCTCAACTCTAACCCTAACCCTAACCCTTACCATATGGGCCCATTCATTTTAATGAATCTCATAGGCTATAATGGAGAATTGAAAAACATCCAAAAATTTTCCCCATCAAGAATGTACCATTCAGTGTGATATTAAAAATACATCTTACCCAACCCTAAACCCAACCCCAATATTCACCCAAACATAAGTGTGTCCTGAACTCTAACCCTAACCCTAACCCTTACCATATGGGCCCATTCATTTTAATGAATCTCATAGGCTATAATGGAGAATGGAAAAACATCCAAAATTTTTCCCCATCAAGAGTGTACCATTCAGTGTGATATTAAAAATACATCTTACCCAACCCTAAACCCAACCCCAATATTCACCCAAACATAAGTGTGTCCTGAACTCTAACCCTAACCCTAACCCTTACCATATGGGCCCATTCATTTTAATGAATCTCATAGGCTATAATGGAGAATTGAAAAACATCCAAAAATTTTCCCCTTCAAGAATGTACCATTCAGTGTGATATTAAAAATACATCTTACCCAACCCTAAACCCAACCCCAATATTCACCCAATCATAAGTGTGTCCTGAACTCTAACCCTAACCCTAACCCTTACCATATGGGCCCATTCATTTTAATGAATCTCATAGGCTATAATGGAGAATGGAAAAACATCCAAAATATTTCCCCATCAAGAGTGTACCATTCAGTGTGATATTAAAAATACATCTTACCCAACCCTAAACCCAACCCCAATATTCACCCAAACATAAGTGTGTCCTGAACTCTAACCCTAACCCTTACCATATGGGCCCATTCATTCTAATGAATCTCATAGGCTATAATGGAGAATGGAAAACCATCCAAAGATTTTTCCCATTAAGAATGTAACATTCAATGTGATATTAAAAATACATCTTACCCAACCCTAAACCCAACCCCAATATTCACCCAAACATAAGTGTGTCCTGAACTCTAACCCTAACCCTTACCATATGCGCCCATTCATTTTAATGAATCTCATAGGCTATAATGGAGAATGGAAAAACATCCAAAAATTTTCCGCATCAAGAGTGTACCATTCAGTGTGATATTAAAAATACATCTTACCCAACCCTAAACCCAACCCCAATATTCACCCAAACATAAGTGTGTCCTCAACTCTAACCCTAACCCTAACCCTTACCATATGGGCCCATTCATTTTAATGAATCTCATAGGCTATAATGGAGAATTGAAAAACATCCAAAAATTTTCCCCATCAAGAATGTACCATTCAGTGTGATATTAAAAATACATCTTACCCAACCCTAAACCCAACCCCAATATTCACCCAAACATAAGTGTGTCCTGAACTCTAACCCTAACCCTAACCCTTACCATATGGGTCCATTCATTTTAATGAATCTCATAGGCTATAATGGAGAATGGAAAAACATCCAAAATTTTTCCCCATCAAGAGTGTACCATTCAGTGTGATATTAAAAATACATCTTACCCAACCCTAAACCCAACCCCAATATTCACCCAAACATAAGTGTGTCCTGAACTCTAACCCTAACCCTAACCCTTACCATATGGGCCTATTCATTTTAATGAATCTCATAGGCTATAATGGAGAATGGAAAAACATCCAAAAATTTTCCCCATCAAGAGTGTACCATTCAGTGTGATATTAAAAATACATCTTACCCAACCATTAACCCAACCCCAATATTCACCCAAACATAAGTGTGTCCTGAGCTCTAACCCTAACCCTAAAACTTACCATATGGGCCCATTCATTCTAATGAATCTCATAGGCTATAATGGAGAATGGAAAAACATCCAAAGATTTTCACCATCAAGAATGTACCATTCAGTGTGATATTAAAAATACATCTTACCCAACCCTAAACCCAACCCCAATATTCACCCAAACATAAGTGTGTCCTCAACTCTAACCCTAACCCTAACCCTTACCATATGGGCCCATTCATTTTAATGAATCTCATAGGCTATAATGGAGAATTGAAAAACATCCAAAAATTTTCCCCATCAAGAATGTACCATTCAGTGTGATATTAAAAATACATCTTACCCAACCCTAAACCCAACCCCAATATTCACCCAAACATAAGTGTGTCCTGAACTCTAACCCTAACCCTAACCCTTACCATATGGGCCCATTCATTTTAATGAATCTCATAGGCTATAATGGAGAATGGAAAAACATCCAAAATTTTTCCCCATCAAGAGTGTACCATTCAGTGTGATATTAAAATACATCTTACCCAACCCTAAACCCAACCCCAATATTCACCCAAACATAAGTGTGTCCTGAACTCTAACCCTAACCCTAACCCTTAATATGGGCCTATTCATTTTAATGAATCTCATAGGCTATAATGGAGAATGGAAAAACATCCAAAAATTTTCCCCATCAAGAGTGTACCATTCAGTGTGATATTAAAAATACATCTTAACCAACATTAACCCAACCCCAATATTCACCCAAACATAAGTGTGTCCTGAGCTCTAACCCTAACCCTAAAACTACCATATGGGCCCATTCATTCTAATGAATCTCATAGGCTATAATGGAGAATGGAAAAACATCCAAAGATTTTCACCATCAAGAATGTACCATTCAGTGTGATATTAAAAATACATCTTACCCAACCCTAAACCCAACCCCAATATTCACCCAAACATAAGTGTATCCTGAACTCTAACCCTAACCCTAAAACTTACCATATGGGCCCATTCATTCTAATGAATCTCATAGGCTATAATGGAGAATGGAAAAACATCCAAAGATTTTCACCATCAAGAATGTACCATTCAGTGTGATATTAAAAATACATCTTACCCAACCCTAAACCCAACCTCAATATTCACCCAAACATAAGTGTGTCCTCAACTCTAACCCTAACCCTAACCCTTACCATATGGGCCCATTCATTTTAATGAATCTCATAGGCTATAATGGAGAATTGAAAAACATCCAAAAATTTTCCCCATCAAGAATGTACCATTCAGTGTGATATTAAAAATACATCTTACCCAACCCTAAACCCAACCCCAATATTCACCCAAACATAAGTGTGTCCTGAACTCTAACCCTAACCCTAACCCTTACCATATGGGCCCATTCATTTTAATGAATCTCATAGGCTATAATGGAGAATGGAAAAACATCCAAAATTTTCCCCATCAAGAGTGTACCATTCAGTGTGATATTAAAAATACATCTTACCCAACCCTAAACCCAACCCCAATATTCACCCAAACATAAGTGTGTCCTGAACTCTAACCCTAACCCTAACCCTTACCATATGGGCCTATTCATTTTAATGAATCTCATAGGGCTATAATGGAGAATGGAAAAACATCCAAAAATTTTCCCCATCAAGAGTGTACCATTCAGTGTGATATTAAAAATACATCTTAACCAACATTAACCCAACCCCAATATTCACCCAAACATAAGTGTGTCCTGAGCTCTAACCCTAACCCTAAAACTTACCATATGGGCCCATTCATTCTAATGAATCTCATAGGCTATAATGGAGAATGGAAAAACATCCAAAGATTTTCACCATCAAGAATGTACCATTCAGTGTGATATTAAAAATACATCTTACCCAACCCTAAACCCAACCCCAATATTCACCCAAACATAAGTGTATCCTGAACTCTAACCCTAACCCTAACTTTTACCATATGGGCCCATTCATTCTAATGAATCTCATAGGCTATAATGGAGAATGGAAAACCATCCAAAGATTTTTCCCATTAAGAATGTACCATTCAATGTGATATTAAAAATACATCTTACCCAACCCTAAACCCAACCCCAATATTCACCCAAACATAAGTGTGTCCTGAACTCTAACCCTAACCCTTACCATATGGGCCCATTCATTTTAATGAATCTCATAGGCTATAATGGAGAATGGAAAAACATCCAAAAATTTTCCGCATCAAGAGTGTACCATTCAGTGTGATATTAAAAATACATCTTACCCAACCCTAAACCCAACCCCAATATTCACCCAAACATAAGTGTGTCCTCAACTCTAACCCTAACCCTAACCCTTACCATATGGGCCCATTCATTTTAATGAATCTCATAGGCTATAATGGAGAATTGAAAAACATCCAAAAATTTTCCCCATCAAGAATGTACCATTCAGTGTGATATTAAAAATACATCTTACCCAACCCTAAACCCAACCCCAATATTCACCCAAACATAAGTGTGTCCTGAACTCTAACCCTAACCCTAACCCTTACCATATGGGCCCATTCATTTTAATGAATCTCATAGGCTATAATGGAGAATGGAAAAACATCCAAAATTTTTCCCCATCAAGAGTGTACCATTCAGTGTGATATTAAAAATACATCTTACCCAACCCTAAACCCAACCCCAATATTCACCCAAACATAAGTGTGTCCTGAACTCTAACCCTAACCCTAACCCTTACCATATGGGCGCATTCATTTTAATGAATCTCATAGGCTATAATGGAGAATGGAAAAACATCCAAAATTTTTCCCCATCAAGAGTGTACCATTCAGTGTGATATTAAAAATACATCTTACCCAACCCTAAACCCAACCCCAATATTCACCCAAACATAAGTGTGTCCTGAACTCTAACCCTAACCCTAACCCTTACCATATGGGCCCATTCATTTTAATGAATCTCATAGGCTATAATGGAGAATTGAAAAACATCCAAAAATTTTCCCCATCAAGAATGTACCATTCAGTGTGATATTAAAAATACATCTTACCCAACCCTAAACCCAACCCCAATATTCACCCAAACATAAGTGTGTCCTGAACTCTAACCCTAACCCTTACCATATGGGCCCATTCATTTTAATGAATCTCATAGGCTATAATGGAGAATGGAAAAAAATCCAAAATTTTTCCCCATCAAGAACGTACCATTCAGTGTGATATTAAAAATACATCTTACCCAACCCTAAACCCAACCCCAATATTCACCCAAACATAAGTGTGTCCTGAACTCTAACCCTAACCCTAACCCTTACCATATGGGCCCATTCATTCTAATGAATCTCATAGGCTATAATGGAGAATGGAAAAACATCCAAAAATTTTCCCATCAAGAGTATACCATTCAGTGTGATATTAAAAATACTTCTTACCCAACCCTAAACCCAACGCCAATATTCACCCAAACATAAGTGTGTCCTGAACTCTAACCCTAACCCTAACCCTTACCATATGGGCCCATTCATTTTAATGAATCTCATAGGCTATAATGGAGAATGGAAAAACATCCAAAATTTTTCCCCATCAAGAGTGTACCATTCAGTGTGATATTAAAAATACATCTTACCCAACCCTAAACCCAACCCCAATATTCACCCAAACATAAGTGTGTCCTGAACTCTAACCCTAACCCTAACCGTTACCATATGGGCCCATTCATTTTATTGAATCTCATAGGCTATAATGGAGAATTGAAAAACATCCAAAAATTTTCCCCATCAAGAATGTACCATTCAGTGTGATATTAAAAATACATCTTACCCAACCCTAAACCCAACCCCAATATTCACCCAAACATAAGTGTGTCCTGAACTCTAACCCTAACCCTAACCCTTACCATATGGGCCCATTCATTTTAATGACTCTCATAGGCTATAATAGAGAATGGAAAAACATCCAAAATTTTTCCCCATCAAGAGTGTACCATTCAGTGTGATATTAAAAATACATCTTACCCAACCCTAAACCCAACCCCAATATTCACCCAAACATAAGTGTGTCCTGAACTCTAACCCTAACCCTAACCCTTACCATATGGGCCCATTCATTTTAATGAATCTCATAGGCTATAATGGAGAATGGAAAAACATCCAAAATTTTTCCCCATCAAGAGTGTACCATTCAGTGTGATATTAAAAATACATCTTACCCAACCCTAAACCCAACCCCAATATTCACCCAAACATAAGTGTGTCCTGAACTCTAACCCTAACCCTAACCCTTACCATATGGGCCCATTCATTTTAATGAATCTCATAGGCTATAATGGAGAATTGAAAAACATCCAAAAATTTTCCCCATCAAGAATGTACCATTCAGTGTGATATTAAAAATACATCTTACCCAACCCTAAACCCAACCCCAATATTCACCCAAACATAAGTGTGTCCTGAACTCTAACCCTAACCCTTACCATATGGGCCCATTCATTTTAATGAATCTCATAGGCTATAATGGAGAATGGAAAAAAATCCAAAATTTTTCCCCATCAAGAATGTACCATTCAGTGTGATATTAAAAATACATCTTACCCAACCCTAAACCCAACCCCAATATTCACCCAAACATAAGTGTGTCCTGAACTCTAACCCTAACCCTAACCCTTACCATATGGGCCCATTCATTCTAATGAATCTCATAGGCTATAATGGAGAATGGAAAAACATCCAAAAAAATTTCCCATCAAGAGTATACCATTCAGTGTGATATTAAAAATACTTCTTACCCAACCCTAAACCCAACGCCAATATTCACCCAAACATAAGTGTGTCCTGAACTCTAACCCTAACCCTAACCCTTACCATATGGGCCCATTCATTTTAATGAATCTCATAGGCTATAATGGAGAATGGAAAAACATCCAAAATTTTTCCCCATCAAGAGTGTACCATTCAGTGTGATATTAAAAATACATCTTACCCAACCCTAAACCCAACCCCAATATTCACCCAAACATAAGTGTGTCCTGAACTCTAACCCTAACCCTAACCCTTACCATATGGGCCCATTCATTTTATTGAATCTCATAGGCTATAATGGAGAATTGAAAAACATCCAAAATTTTTCCCCATCAAGAGTGTACCATTCAGTGTGATATTAAAAATACATCTTACCCAACCCTAAACCCAACCCCAATATTCACCCAAACATAAGTGTGTCCTGAACTCTAACCCTAACCCTAACCCTTACCATATGGGCCCATTCATTCTAATGAATCTCATAGGCTATAATGGAGAATGGAAAAACATCCAAAAAATTTTCCCATCAAGAGTATACCATTCAGTGTGATATTAAAAATACTTCTTACCCAACCCTAAACCCAACGCCAATATTCACCCAAACATAAGTGTGTCCTGAACTCAAACCCTAACCCTAACCCTTACCATATGGGCCCATTCATTTTAATGAATCTCATAGGCTATAATGGAGAATGGAAAAACATCCAAAATTTTTCCCCATCAAGAGTGTACCATTCAGTTTGATATTAAAAATACATCTTACCCAACCCTAAACCCAACCCCAATATTCACCCAAACATAAGTGTGTCCTGAACTCTAACCCTAACCCTAACCCTTACCATATGGGCCCATTCATTTTAATGAATCTCATAGGCTATAATGGAGAATGGAAAAACATCCAAAATTTTTCCCCATCAAGAATGTACCATTCAGTGTGATATTAAAAATACATCTTACCCAACCCTAAACCCAACCCCAATATTCACCCAAACATAAGTGTGTCCTGAACTCTAACCCTAACCCTTACCATATGGGCCCATTCATTTTAATGAATCTCATAGGCTATAATGGAGAATGGAAAAAAATCCAAAATTTTTCCCCATCATGAATGTACCATTCAGTGTGATATTAAAAATACATCTTACCCAACCCTAAACCCAACCCCAATATTCACCCAAACATAAGTGTGTCCTGAACTCTAACCCTAACCCTAACCCTTACCATATGGGCCCATTCATTCTAATGAATCTCATAGGCTATAATGGAGAATGGAAAAACATCCAAAAAATTTTCCCATCAAGAGTATACCATTCAGTGTGATATTAAAAATACTTCTTACCCAACCCTAAACCCAACGCCAATATTCACCCAAACATAAGTGTGTCCTGAACTCTAACCCTAACCCTAACCCTTACCATATGGGCCCATTCATTTTAATGAATCTCATAGGCTATAATGGAGAATGGAAAAACATCCAAAATTTTTCCCCATCAAGAGTGTACCATTCAGTGTGATATTAAAAATACATCTTACCCAACCCTAAACCCAACCCCAATATTCACCCAAACATAAGTGTGTCCTGAACTCTAACCCTAACCCTAACCCTTACCATATGGGCCCATTCATTTTAATGACTCTCATAGGCTATAATGGAGAATGGAAAAACATCCAAAATTTTTCCCCATCAAGAGTGTACCATTCAGTGTGATATTAAAAATACATCTTACCCAACCCTAAACCCAACCCCAATATTCACCCAAACATAAGTGTGTCCTGAACTCTAACCCTAACCCTTACCATATGGGCCCATTCATTTTAATGAATCTCATAGGCTATAATGGAGAATGGAAAAACATCCAAAAATTTTCCCCATCAAGAGTGTACCATTCAGTGTGATATTAAAAATACATCTTACCCAACCCTAAACCCAACCCCAATATTCACCCAAACATAAGTGTGTCCTGAACTCTAACCCTAACCCTAACCCTTACCATATGGGCCTATTCATTTTAATGAATCTCATAGGCTATAATGGAGAATGGAAAAACATCCAAAATTTTTCCCCATCAACAGTGTACCTTTCAGTGTGATATTAAAAATACATCTTACCCAACCATTAACCCAACCCCAATATTCACCCAAACATAAGTGTGTCCTGATCTCTAACCCTAACCCTAACCCCTACCATATGGGCCCATTCATTCTAATGAATCTCATAACCTATAATGGAGAATGGAAAAAACATCCAAAATTTTTCCCCATCAAGAGTGCACCATTCAGTGTGATATTAAAAATACATCTTACCCAACCCTAAACCCAACCCCAATATTCACCCAAACATAAGTGTGTCCTGAACTCTAACCCTAACCCTAACTTTTACCATATGGGCCCATTCATTCTAATGAATCTCATAGGCTATAATGGAGAATGGAAAACCATCCAAAGATTTTTCCCATTAAGAATGTACTATTCAATGTGATATTAAAAATACATCTTACCCAACCCTAAACCCAACCCCAATATTCACCCAAACATAAGTGTGTCCTGAACTCTAACCCTAACCCTTACCATATGGGCCCATTCATTTTAATGAATCTCATAGGCTATAATGGAGAATGGAAAAACATCCAAAAATTTTCCGCATCAAGAGTGTACCATTCAGTGTGATATTAAAAATACATCTTACCCAACCCTAAACCCAACCCCAATATTCACCCAAACATAAGTGTGTCCTCAACTCTAACCCTAACCCTAACCCTTACCATATGGGCCCATTCATTTTAATGAATCTCATAGGCTATAATGGAGAATTGAAAAACATCCAAAAATTTTCCCCATCAAGAATGTACCATTCAGTGTGATATTAAAAATACATCTTACCCAACCCTAAACCCAACCCCAATATTCACCCAAACATAAGTGTGTCCTGAACTCTAACCCTAACCCTAACCCTTACCATATGGGCCCATTCATTTTAATGAATCTCATAGGCTATAATGGAGAATGGAAAAACATCCAAAATTTTTCCCCATCAAGAGTGTACCATTCAGTGTGATATTAAAAATACATCTTACCCAACCCTAAACCCAACCCCAATATTCACCCAAACATAAGTGTGTCCTGAACTCTAACCCTAACCCTAACCCTTACCATATGGGCGCATTCATTTTAATGAATCTCATAGGCTATAATGGAGAATGGAAAAACATCCAAAATTTTTCCCCATCAAGAGTGTACCATTCAGTGTGATATTAAAAATACATCTTACCCAACCCTAAACCCAACCCCAATATTCACCCAAACATAAGTGTGTCCTGAACTCTAACCCTAACCCTAACCCTTACCATATGGGCCCATTCATTTTAATGAATCTCATAGGCTATAATGGAGAATTGAAAAACATCCAAAAATTTTCCCCATCAAGAATGTACCATTCAGTGTGATATTAAAAATACATCTTACCCAACCCTAAACCCAACCCCAATATTCACCCAAACATAAGTGTGTCCTGAACTCTAACCCTAACCCTTACCATATGGGCCCATTCATTTTAATGAATCTCATAGGCTATAATGGAGAATGGAAAAAAATCCAAAATTTTTCCCCATCAAGAGTGTACCATTCAGTGTGATATTAAAAATACATCTTACCCAACCCTAAACCCAACCCCAATATTCACCCAAACATAAGTGTGTCCTGAACTCTAACCCTAACCCTAACCCTTACCTTATGGGCCCATTCATTTTAATGAATCTCATAGGCTATAATGGAGAATTGAAAAACATCCAAAAATTTTCCCCATCAAGAGTGTACCATTCAGTGTGATATTAAAAATACATCTTACCCAACCCTAAACCCAACCCCAATATTCACCCAAACTTAAGTGTGTCCTGAACTCTAACCCTAACCCTTACCATATGGGCCCATTCATTTTAATGAATCTCATAGGCTATAATGGAGAATGGAAAAACATCCAAAATTTTTCCCCATCAAGAATGTACCATTCAGTGTGATATTAAAAATACATCTTATCCAACCCTAAACCCAACCCCAATATTCACCCAAACATAAGTGTGTCCTGAAATCTAACCCTAACCCTAACCCTTACCATATGGGCCCATTCATTCTAATGAATCTCATAGGCTATAATGGAGAATGGAAAAACATCCAAAAAATTTCCCCATCAAGAGTGTACCATTCAGTGTGATATTAAAAATACATCTTACCCAACCCTAAACCCAACCCCAATATTCACCCAAACATAAGTGTGTCCTCAACTCTAACCCTAACCCTAACCCTTACCATATGGGCCCATTCATTTTAATGAATCTCATAGGCTATAATGGAGAATTGAAAAACATCCAAAAATTTTCCCCATCAAGAATGTACCATTCAGTGTGATATTAAAAATACATCTTACCCAACCCTAAACCCAACCCCAATATTCACCCAAACATAAGTGTGTCCTGAACTCTAACCCTAACCCTAACCCTTACCATATGGGCCCATTCATTTTAATGAATCTCATAGGCTATAATGGAGAATTGAAAAACATCCAAAAATTTTCCCCATCAAGAATGTACCATTCAGTGTGATATTAAAAATACATCTTACCAAACCCTAAACCCAACCCCAATATTCACCCAAACATAAGTGTGTCCTGAACTCTAACCCTAACCCTAACCCTTACCATATGGGCCCTTTCATTTTAATGACTCTCATAGGCTATAATGGAGAATGGAAAAACATCCAAAATTTTTCCCCATCAAGAGTGTACCATTCAGTGTGATATTAAAAATACATCTTACCCAACCCTAAACCCAACCCCAATATTCACCCAAACATAAGTGTGTCCTGAACTCTAACCCTAACCCTTACCATATGGGCCCATTCATTTTAATGAATCTCATAGGCTATAATGGAGAATGGAAAACATCCAAAAATTTTCCCCATCAAGAGTGTACCATTCAGTGTGATATTAAAAATACATCTTACCCAACCCTAAACCCAACCCCAATATTCACCCAAACATAAGTGTGTCCTGAACTCTAACCCTAACCCTAACACTTACCATATGGGCCTATTCATTTTAATGAATCTCATAGGCTATAATGGAGAATGGAAAAACATCCAAAAATTTTCCCCATCAAGAGTGTACCATTCAGTGTGATATTAAAAATACATCTTACCCAACCATTAACCCAACCCCAATATTCACCCAAACATAAGTGTGTCCTGAACTCTAACCCTAACCCTTACCATATGGGCCCATTCATTTTAATGAATCTCATAGGCTATAATGGAGAATGGAAAAACATCCAAAATTTTTCCCCATCAAGAATGTACCATTCAGTGTGATATTAAAAATACATCTTATCCAACCCTAAACCCAACCCCAATATTCACCCAAACATAAGTGTGTCCTGAAATCTAACCCTAACCCTAACCCTTACCATATGGGCCCATTCATTCTAATGAATCTCATAGGCTATAATGGAGAATGGAAAAACATCCAAAAAATTTCCCCATCAAGAGTGTACCATTCAGTGTGATATTAAAAATACATCTTACCCAACCCTAAACCCAACCCCAATATTCACCCAAACATAAGTGTGTCCTCAACTCTAACCCTAACCCTAACCCTTACCATATGGGCCCATTCATTTTAATGAATCTCATAGGCTATAATGGAGAATTGAAAAACATCCAAAAATTTTCCCCATCAAGAATGTACCATTCAGTGTGATATTAAAAATACATCTTACCCAACCCTAAACCCAACCCCAATATTCACCCAAACATAAGTGTGTCCTGAACTCTAACCCTAACCCTAACCCTTACCATATGGGCCCATTCATTTTAATGAATCTCATAGGCTATAATGGAGAATTGAAAAACATCCAAAAATTTTCCCCATCAAGAATGTACCATTCAGTGTGATATTAAAAATACATCTTACCAAACCCTAAACCCAACCCCAATATTCACCCAAACATAAGTGTGTCCTGAACTCTAACCCTAACCCTAACCCTTACCATATGGGCCCTTTCATTTTAATGACTCTCATAGGCTATAATGGAGAATGGAAAAACATCCAAAATTTTTCCCCATCAAGAGTGTACCATTCAGTGTGATATTAAAAATACATCTTACCCAACCCTAAACCCAACCCCAATATTCACCCAAACATAAGTGTGTCCTGAACTCTAACCCTAACCCTTACCATATGGGCCCATTCATTTTAATGAATCTCATAGGCTATAATGGAGAATGGAAAACATCCAAAAATTTTCCCCATCAAGAGTGTACCATTCAGTGTGATATTAAAAATACATCTTACCCAACCATTAACCCAACCCCAATATTCACCCAAACATAAGTGTGTCCTGAGCTCTAACCCTAACCCTAAAACTTACCATATGGGCCCATTCATTCTAATGAATCTCATAGGCTATAATGGAGAATGGAAAAACATCCAAAGATTTTCCCCATCAAGAATGTACCATTCAGTGTGATATTAAAAATACATCTTACCCAACCCTAAACCCAACCCCAATATTCACCCAAACATAAGTGTGTCCTGAACTCTAACCCTAACCCTAACCTTTACCATATGGGCCCATTCATTCTAATGAATCTCATAGGCTATAATGGAGAATGGAAAACCATCCAAAGATTTTTCCCATTAAGAATGTACCATTCAATGTGATATTAAAAATACATCTTACCCAACCCTAAACCCAACCCCAATATTCACCCAAACATAAGTGTGTCCTGAACTCTAACCCTAACCCTTACCATATGGGCCCATTCATTTTAATGAATCTCATAGGCTATAATGGAGAATGGAAAAACATCCAAAAATTTTCCGCATCAAGAGTGTACCATTCAGTGTGATATTAAAAATACATCTTACCCAACCCTAAACCCAACCCCAATATTCACCCAAACATAAGTGTGTCCTCAACTCTAACCCTAACCCTAACCCTTACCATATGGGCCCATTCATTTTAATGAATCTCATAGGCTATAATGGAGAATTGAAAAACATCCAAAAATTTTCCCCATCAAGAATGTACCATTCAGTGTGATATTAAAAATACATCTTACCCAACCCTAAACCCAACCCCAATATTCACCCAAACATAAGTGTGTCCTGAACTCTAACCCTAACCCTAACCCTTACCATATGGGCCCATTCATTTTAATGAATCTCATAGGCTATAATGGAGAATGGAAAAACATCCAAAATTTTTCCCCATCAAGAGTGTACCATTCAGTGTGATATTAAAAATACATCTTACCCAACCCTAAACCCAACCCCAATATTCACCCAAACATAAGTGTGTCCTGAACTCTAACCCTAACCCTAACCCTTACCATATGGGCGCATTCATTTTAATGAATCTCATAGGCTATAATGGAGAATGGAAAAACATCCAAAATTTTTCCCCATCAAGAGTGTACCATTCAGTGTGATATTAAAAATACATCTTACCCAACCCTAAACCCAACCCCAATATTCACCCAAACATAAGTGTGTCCTGAACTCTAACCCTAACCCTAACCCTTACCATATGGGCCCATTCATTTTAATGAATCTCATAGGCTATAATGGAGAATTGAAAAACATCCAAAAATTTTCCCCATCAAGAATGTACCATTCAGTGTGATATTAAAAATACATCTTACCCAACCCTAAACCCAACCCCAATATTCACCCAAACATAAGTGTGTCCTGAACTCTAACCCTAACCCTTACCATATGGGCCCATTCATTTTAATGAATCTCATAGGCTATAATGGAGAATGAAAAAAAATCCAAAATTTTTCCCCATCAAGAGTGTACCATTCAGTGTGATATTAAAAATACATCTTACCCAACCCTAAACCCAACCCCAATATTCACCCAAACATAAGTGTGTCCTGAACTCTAACCCTAACCCTAACCCTTACCTTATGGGCCCATTCATTTTAATGAATCTCATAGGCTATAATGGAGAATTGAAAAACATCCAAAAATTTTCCCCATCAAGAGTGTACCATTCAGTGTGATATTAAAAATACATCTTACCCAACCCTAAACCCAACCCCAATATTCACCCAAACTTAAGTGTGTCCTGAACTCTAACCCTAACCCTTACCATATGGGCCCATTCATTTTAATGAATCTCATAGGCTATAATGGAGAATGGAAAAACATCCAAAATTTTTCCCCATCAAGAATGTACCATTCAGTGTGATATTAAAAATACATCTTATCCAACCCTAAACCCAACCCCAATATTCACCCAAACATAAGTGTGTCCTGAAATCTAACCCTAACCCTAACCCTTACCATATGGGCCCATTCATTCTAATGAATCTCATAGGCTATAATGGAGAATGGAAAAACATCCAAAAAATTTCCCCATCAAGAGTGTACCATTCAGTGTGATATTAAAAATACATCTTACCCAACCCTAAACCCAACCCCAATATTCACCCAAACATAAGTGTGTCCTCAACTCTAACCCTAACCCTAACCCTTACCATATGGGCCCATTCATTTTAATGAATCTCATAGGCTATAATGGAGAATTGAAAAACATCCAAAAATTTTCCCCATCAAGAATGTACCATTCAGTGTGATATTAAAAATACATCTTACCCAACCCTAAACCCAACCCCAATATTCACCCAAACATAAGTGTGTCCTGAACTCTAACCCTAACCCTAACCCTTACCATATGGGCCCATTCATTTTAATGAATCTCATAGGCTATAATGGAGAATTGAAAAACATCCAAAAATTTTCCCCATCAAGAATGTACCATTCAGTGTGATATTAAAAATACATCTTACCAAACCCTAAACCCAACCCCAATATTCACCCAAACATAAGTGTGTCCTGAACTCTAACCCTAACCCTAACCCTTACCATATGGGCCCTTTCATTTTAATGACTCTCATAGGCTATAATGGAGAATGGAAAAACATCCAAAATTTTTCCCCATCAAGAGTGTACCATTCAGTGTGATATTAAAAATACATCTTACCCAACCCTAAACCCAACCCCAATATTCACCCAAACATAAGTGTGTCCTGAACTCTAACCCTAACCCTTACCATATGGGTCCATTCATTTTAATGAATCTCATAGGCTATAATGGAGAATGGAAAACATCCAAAAATTTTCCCCATCAAGAGTGTACCATTCAGTGTGATATTAAAAATACATCTTACCCAACCCTAAACCCAACCCCAATATTCACCCAAACATAAGTGTGTCCTGAACTCTAACCCTAACCCTAACACTTACCATATGGGCCTATTCATTTTAATGAATCTCATAGGCTATAATGGAGAATGGAAAAACATCCAAAAATTTTCCCCATCAAGAGTGTACCATTCAGTGTGATATTAAAAATACATCTTACCCAACCATTAACCCAACCCCAATATTCACCCAAACATAAGTGTGTCCTGAACTCTAACCCTAACCCTTACCATATGGGCCCATTCATTTTAATGAATCTCATAGGCTATAATGGAGAATGGAAAAACATCCAAAATTTTTCCCCATCAAGAATGTACCATTCAGTGTGATATTAAAAATACATCTTATCCAACCCTAAACCCAACCCCAATATTCACCCAAACATAAGTGTGTCCTGAAATCTAACCCTAACCCTAACCCTTACCATATGGGCCCATTCATTCTAATGAATCTCATAGGCTATAATGGAGAATGGAAAAACATCCAAAAAATTTCCCCATCAAGAGTGTACCATTCAGTGTGATATTAAAAATACATCTTACCCAACCCTAAACCCAACCCCAATATTCACCCAAACATAAGTGTGTCCTCAACTCTAACCCTAACCCTAACCCTTACCATATGGGCCCATTCATTTTAATGAATCTCATAGGCTATAATGGAGAATTGAAAAACATCCAAAAATTTTCCCCATCAAGAATGTACCATTCAGTGTGATATTAAAAATACATCTTACCCAACCCTAAACCCAACCCCAATATTCACCCAAACATAAGTGTGTCCTGAACTCTAACCCTAACCCTAACCCTTACCATATGGGCCCATTCATTTTAATGAATCTCATAGGCTATAATGGAGAATTGAAAAACATCCAAAAATTTTCCCCATCAAGAATGTACCATTCAGTGTGATATTAAAAATACATCTTACCAAACCCTAAACCCAACCCCAATATTCACCCAAACATAAGTGTGTCCTGAACTCTAACCCTAACCCTAACCCTTACCATATGGGCCCTTTCATTTTAATGACTCTCATAGGCTATAATGGAGAATGGAAAAACATCCAAAATTTTTCCCCATCAAGAGTGTACCATTCAGTGTGATATTAAAAATACATCTTACCCAACCCTAAACCCAACCCCAATATTCACCCAAACATAAGTGTGTCCTGAACTCTAACCCTAACCCTTACCATATGGGCCCATTCATTTTAATGAATCTCATAGGCTATAATGGAGAATGGAAAACATCCAAAAATTTTCCCCATCAAGAGTGTACCATTCAGTGTGATATTAAAAATACATCTTACCCAACCATTAACCCAACCCCAATATTCACCCAAACATAAGTGTGTCCTGAGCTCTAACCCTAACCCTAAAACTTACCATATGGGCCCATTCATTCTAATGAATCTCATAGGCTATAATGGAGAATGGAAAAACATCCAAAGATTTTCCCCATCAAGAATGTACCATTCAGTGTGATATTAAAAATACATCTTACCCAACCCTAAACCCAACCCCAATATTCACCCAAACATAAGTGTGTCCTGAACTCTAACCCTAACCCTAACCTTTACCATATGGGCCCATTCATTCTAATGAATCTCATAGGCTATAATGGAGAATGGAAAACCATCCAAAGATTTTTCCCATTAAGAATGTACCATTCAATGTGATATTAAAAATACATCTTACCCAACCCTAAACCCAACCCCAATATTCACCCAAACATAAGTGTGTCCTGAACTCTAACCCTAACCCTTACCATATGGGCCCATTCATTTTAATGAATCTCATAGGCTATAATGGAGAATGGAAAAACATCCAAAAATTTTCCGCATCAAGAGTGTACCATTCAGTGTGATATTAAAAATACATCTTACCCAACCCTAAACCCAACCCCAATATTCACCCAAACATAAGTGTGTCCTCAACTCTAACCCTAACCCTAACCCTTACCATATGGGCCCATTCATTTTAATGAATCTCATAGGCTATAATGGAGAATTGAAAAACATCCAAAAATTTTCCCCATCAAGAATGTACCATTCAGTGTGATATTAAAAATACATCTTACCCAACCCTAAACCCAACCCCAATATTCACCCAAACATAAGTGTGTCCTGAACTCTAACCCTAACCCTAACCCTTACCATATGGGCCCATTCATTTTAATGAATCTCATAGGCTATAATGGAGAATGGAAAAACATCCAAAATTTTTCCCCATCAAGAGTGTACCATTCAGTGTGATATTAAAAATACATCTTACCCAACCCTAAACCCAACCCCAATATTCACCCAAACATAAGTGTGTCCTCAACTCTAACCCTAACCCTAACCCTTACCATATGGGCCCATTCATTTTAATGAATCTCATAGGCTATAATGGAGAATTGAAAAACATCCAAAAATTTTCCCCATCAAGAATGTACCATTCAGTGTGATATTAAAAATACATCTTACCCAACCCTAAACCCAACCCCAATATTCACCCAAACATAAGTGTGTCCTGAACTCTAACCCTAACCCTAACCCTTACCATATGGGCCCATTCATTTTAATGACTCTCATAGGCTATAATGGAGAATGGAAAAACATCCAAAATTTTTCCCCATCAAGAGTGTACCATTCAGTGTGATATTAAAAATACATCTTACCCAACCCTAAACCCAACCCCAATATTCACCCAAACATAAGTGTGTCCTGAACTCTAACCCTAACCCTTACCATATGGGCCCATTCATTTTAATGAATCTCATAGGCTATAATGGAGAATGGAAAAACATCCAAAAATTTTCCCCATCAAGAGTGTACCATTCAGTGTGATATTAAAAATACATCTTACCCAACCCTAAACCCAACCCCAATATTCACCCAAACATAAGTGTGTCCTGAACTCTAACCCTAACCCTAACCCTTACCATATGGGCCCATTCATTCTAATGAATCTCATAGGCTATAATGGAGAATGGAAAAACATCCGAAAAATTTTCCCATCAAGAGTATACCATTCAGTGTGATATTAAAAATACTTCTTACCCAACCCTAAACCCAACGCCAATATTCACCCAAACATAAGTGTGTCCTGAACTCTAACCCTAACTCTAACCCTTACCATATGGGCCCATTCATTTTAATGAATCTCACAGGCTATAATGGAGAATGGAAAAACATCCAAAAATTTTCCCCATCAAGAGTGTACCATTCAGTGTGATATTAAAAATACATCTTACCCAACCATTAACCCAACCCCAATATTCACTCAAACATAAGTGTGTCCAGAGCACTAACCCTAACCCTAAAACTTACCATATGGGCCCATTCATTCTAATGAATCTCATAGGCTATAATGGAGAATGGAAAAACATCCAAAGATTTTCCCCATCAAGAATGTACCATTCAGTGTGATATTAAAAATACATCTTACCCAACCCTAAACCCAACCCCAATATTCACCCAAACATAAGTGTGTCCTGAACTCTAACCCTAACCCTAACCTTTACCATATGGGCCAATTCATTCTAATGAATCTCATAGGCTATAATGGAGAATGGAAAACCATCCAAAGATTTTTCCCATTAAGAATGTACCATTCAATGTGATATTAAAAATACATCTTACCCAACCCTAAACCCAACCCCAATATTCACCCAAACATAAGTGTGTCCTGAACTCTAACCCTAACCCTTACCATATGGGCCCATTCATTTTAATGAATCTCATAGGCTATAATGGAGAATGGAAAAACATCCAAAAATTTTCCCCATCAAGAGTGTACCATTCAGTGTGATATTAAAAATACATCTTACCCAACCATTAACCCAACCCCAATATTCACTCAAACATAAGTGTGTCCAGAGCACTAACCCTAACCCTAAAACTTACCATATGGGCCCATTCATTCTAATGAATCTCATAGGCTATAATGGAGAATGGAAAAACATCCAAAGATTTTCCCCATCAAGAATGTACCATTCAGTGTGATATTAAAAATACATCTTACCCAACCCTAAACCCAACCCCAATATTCACCCAAACATAAGTGTGTCCTGAACTCTAACCCTAACCCTAACCTTTACCATATGGGCCAATTCATTCTAATGAATCTCATAGGCTATAATGGAGAATGGAAAACCATCCAAAGATTTTTCCCATTAAGAATGTACCATTCAATGTGATATTAAAAATACATCTTACCCAACCCTAAACCCAACCCCAATATTCACCCAAACATAAGTGTGTCCTGAACTCTAACCCTAACCCTTACCATATGGGCCCATTCATTTTAATGAATCTCATAGGCTATAATGGAGAATGGAAAAACATCCAAAAATTTTCCCCATCAAGAGTGTACCATTCAGTGTGATATTAAAAATACATCTTACCCAACCCTAAACCCAACCCCAATATTCACCCAAACATAAGTGTGTCCTCAACTCTAACCCTAACCCTAACCCTTACCATATGGGCCCATTCATTTTAATGAATCTCATAGGCTATAATGGAGAATTGAAAAACATCCAAAAATTTTCCCCATCAAGAATGTACCATTCAGTGTGATATTAAAAATACATCTTACCCAACCCTAAACCCAACCCCAATATTCACCCAAACATAAGTGTGTCCTCAACTCTAACCCTAACCCTAACCCTTACCATATGGGCCCATTCATTTTAATGAATCTCATAGGCTATAATGGAGAATTGAAAAACATCCAAAAATTTTCCCCATCAAGAATGTACCATTCAGTGTGATATTAAAAATACATCTTACCCAACCCTAAACCCAACCCCAATATTCACCCAAACATAAGTGTGTCCTGAACTCTAACCCTAACCCTAACCCTTACCATATGGGCCCATTCATTCTAATGAATCTCATAGGCTATAATGGAGAATGGAAAAACATCCAAAATTTTTCCCCATCAAGAGTGTACCATTCAGTGTGATATTAAAAATACATCTTACCCAACCCTAAACCCATCCCCAATATTCACCCAAACATAAGTGTGTCCTGAACTCTAACCCTAACCCTAACCCTTACCATATGGACCCATTCATTTTAATGACTCTCATAGGCTATAATGGAGAATGGAAAAACATCCAAAATTTTTCCCCATCAAGAGTGTACCATTCAGTGTGATATTAAAAATACATCTTACCCAACCCTAAACCCAACCCCAATATTCACCCAAACATAAGTGTGTCCTGAACTCAAACGCTAACCCTAACCCTTACCATATGGGCCCATCATTTTAATGAATCTCATAGGCTATAATGGAGAATGAAAAAACATCCAAAATTTTTCCCCATCAAGAGTGTACCATTCAGTGTGATATTAAAAATACATCTTACCCAACCCTAAACCCAACCCCAATATTCACCCAAACATAAGTGTGTCCTGAACTCTAACCCTAACCCTAACCCTTACCATATGGGCCTATTCATTTTAATGAATCTCATAGGCTATAATGGAGAATGGAAAATCATCCAAAAATTTTCCCCATCAAGTGTACCATTCAGTGTGATATTAAAAATACATCTTACCCAACCATTAACCCAACCCCAATATTCACCCAAACATAAGTGTGTCCTGAGCTCTAACCCTAACCCTAACCCTTACCATATGGGCCCATTCATTCTAATGAATCTCATAGGCTATAATGGAGAATGGAAAACCATCCAAAAAATTTTCCCATCAAGAGTATACCATTCAGTGTGATATTAAAAATACTTCTTACCCAACCCTAAACCCAACCCCAATATTCACCCAAACATAAGTGTGTCCTGAACTCTAACCCTAACCCTAACCCTTACCATATGGGCCCATTCATTTTAATGAATCTCATAGGCTATAATGGAGAATGGAAAAAACATCCAAAATTTTTCCCCATCAAGAGTGCACCATTCAGTGTGATATTAAAAATACATCTTACCCAACCCTAAACCCAACCCCAATATTCACCCAAACATAAGTGTGTCCTGAACTCTAACCCTAACCCTAACCCTTACCATATGGGCCCATTCATTCTAATGAATCTCATAGGCTATAATGGAGAATGGAAAACCATCCAAAGATTTTTCGCATTAGGAATGTACCATTCAATGTGATATTAAAAATACATCTTACCCAACCCTAAACCCAACCCCAATATTCACCCAAACATAAGTGTGTCCTGAACTCTAACCCTAACCCTAACCCTTACCATATGGGCCCATTCATTTTAATGAATCTCATAGGCTATAATGGAGAATGGAAAAAACATCCAAAATTTTTCCCCATCAAGAGTGCACCATTCAGTGTGATATTAAAAATACATCTTACCCAACCCTAAACCCAACCCCAATATTCACCCAAACATAAGTGTGTCCTGAACTCTAACCCTAACCCTAACCCTTACCATATGGGCCCATTCATTCTAATGAATCTCATAGGCTATAATGGAGAATGGAAAACCATCCAAAGATTTTTCCCATTAGGAATGTACCATTCAATGTGATATTAAAAATACATCTTACCCAACCCTAAACCCAACCCCAATATTCACCCAAACATAAGTGTGTCCTGAACTCTAACCCTAACCCTAACCCTTACCATATGGGCCCATTCATTTTAATGAATCTCATAGGCTATAATGGAGAATGGAAAAAACATCCAAAATTTTTCCCCATCAAGAGTGCACCATTCAGTGTGATATTAAAAATACATCTTACCCAACCCTAAACCCAACCCCAATATTCACCCAAACATAAGTGTGTCCTGAACTCTAACCCTAACCCTAACCCTTACCATATGGGCCCATTCATTCTAATGAATCTCATAGGCTATAATGGAGAATGGAAAACCATCCAAAGATTTTCCCCATCAAGAATGTACCATTCAGTGTGATATTAAAAATACATCTTACCCAACCCTAAACCCAACCCCAATATTCACCCAAACATAAGTGTGTCCTGAACTCTAACCCTAACCCTAACCCTTACCATATGGGCCCATTCATTCTAATGAATCTCATAGGCTATAATGGAGAATGGAAAAACATCCAAAAAATTTTCCCATCAAGAGTATACCATTCAGTGTGATATTAAAAATACTTCTTACCCAACCCTAAACCCAACGCCAATATTCACCCAAACATAAGTGTGTCCTGAACTCTAACCCTAACTCTAACCCTTACCATATG
Source organism: Heteronotia binoei (assembly GCF_032191835.1). Classification (NCBI taxonomy): domain Eukaryota; kingdom Metazoa; phylum Chordata; class Lepidosauria; order Squamata; family Gekkonidae; genus Heteronotia; species Heteronotia binoei. The sequence goes on along the minus strand of NW_026800227.1, from coordinate 37,269 downwards.
GGACCATTCATTTTATTGAATCTCACAGGCTATAATGGAGAATGGAAAAACATCCAAAAATTTTCCCCTTCAAGAGTGTACCATTCAGTGTGATATTAAAAATACATCTTACCCAACCATTAACCCAACCCCAATATTCACCCAAACATAAGTGTGTCTGGAACTCTAACCCTAACCCTAACCCCTACCATATGGGCCCATTCATTCTAATGAATCTCATACCCTATAATGGAGAATGGAAAAAACATCCAAAATTTTTCCCCATCAAGAGTGCACCATTCAGTGTGATATTAAAAATACATCTTACCCAACCCTAAACCCAACCCCAATATTCACCCAAACATAAGTGTGTCCTGAACTCAAACCCTAACCCTAACCCTTACCATATGGGCCCATCATTTTAATGAATCTCATAGGCTATAATGGAGAATGAAAAAACATCCAAAATTTTTCCCCATCAAGAGTGTACCATTCAGTGTGATATTAAAAATACATCTTACCCAACCCTAAACCCAACCCCAATATTCACCCAAACATAAGTGTGTCCTGAACTCTAACCCTAACCCTAACCCTTACCATATGGGCCTATTCATTTTAATGAATCTCATAGGCTATAATGGAGAATGGAAAATCATCCAAAAATTTTCCCCATCAAGTGTACCATTCAGTGTGATATTAAAAATACATCTTACCCAACCATTAACCCAACCCCAATATTCACCCAAACATAAGTGTGTCCTGAGCTCTAACCCTAACCCTAACCCTTACCATATGGGCCCATTCATTCTAATGAATCTCATAGGCTATAATGGAGAATGGAAAACCATCCAAAAAATTTTCCCATCAAGAGTATACCATTAAGTGTGATATTAAAAATACTTCTTACCCAACCCTAAACCCAACCCCAATATTCACCCAAACATAAGTGTGTCCTGAACTCTAACCCTAACCCTAACCCTTACCATATGGGCCCATTCATTTTAATGAATCTCATAGGCTATAATGGAGAATGGAAAAAACATCCAAAATTTTTCCCCATCAAGAGTGCACCATTCAGTGTGATATTAAAAATACATCTTACCCAACCCTAAACCCAACCCCAATATTCACCCAAACATAAGTGTGTCCTCAACTCTAACCCTAACCATAACCCTTACCATATGGGCCCATTCATTCTAATGAATCTCATAGGCTATAATGGAGAATGGAAAACCATCCAAAGATTTTCCCCATCAAGAATGTACCATTCAGTGTGATATTAAAAATACATCTTACCCAACCCTAAACCCAACCCCAATATTCACCCAAACATAAGTGTGTCCTGAACTCTAACCCTAACCCTAACCTTTACCATATGGGCCCATTCATTCTAATGAATCTCATAGGCTATAATGGAGAATGGAAAACCATCCAAAGATTTTTCCCATTAAGAATGTACCATTCAATGTAATATTAAAAATACATCTTACCCAACCCTAAACCCAACCCCAATATTCACCCAAACATAAGTGTGTCCTGAACTCTAACCCTAACCCTAACCCTTACCATATGGGCCCATTCATTTTAATGAATCTCATAGGCTATAATGGAGAATGGAAAAAACATCCAAAATTTTTCCCCATCAAGAGTGCACCATTCAGTGTGATATTAAAAATACATCTTACCCAACCCTAAACCCAACCCCAATATTCACCCAAACATAAGTGTGTCCTGAACTCTAACCCTAACCCTAACCCTTACCATATGGGCCCATTCATTCTAATGAATCTCATAGGCTATAATGGAGAATGGAAAACCATCCAAAGATTTTCCCCATCAAGAATGTACCATTCAGTGTGATATTAAAAATACATCTTACCCAACCCTAAACCCAACCCCAATATTCACCCAAACATAAGTGTGTCCTGAACTCTAACCCTAACCCTAACCTTTACCATATGGGCCCATCCATTCTAATGAATCTCATAGGCTATAATGGAGAATGGAAAACCATCCAAAGATTTTTCCCATTAAGAATGTACCATTCAATGTGATATTAAAAATACATCTTACCCAACCCTAAACCCAACCCCAATATTCACCCAAACATAAGTGTGTCCTGAACTCTAACCCTAACCCTTACCATATGGGCCCATTCATTTTAATGAATCTCATAGGCTATAATGGAGAATGGAAAAACATCCAAAAATTTTCCGCATCAAGAGTGTACCATTCAGTGTGATATTAAAAATACATCTTACCCAACCCTAAACCCAACCCCAATATTCACCCAAACATAAGTGTGTCCTCAACTCTAACCCTAACCCTAACCCTTACCATATGGGCCCATTCATTTTAATGAATCTCATAGGCTATAATGGAGAATTGAAAAACATCCAAAAATTTTCCCCATCAAGAATGTACCATTCAGTGTGATATTAAAAATACATTTTACCCAACCCTAAACCCAACCCCAATATTCACCCAAACATAAGTGTGTCCTGAACTCTAACCCTAACCCTAACCCTTACCATATGGGCCCATTCATTTTAATGAATCTCATAGGCTATCATGGAGAATGGAAAAACATCCAAAATTTTTCCCCATCAAGAGTGTACCATTCAGTGTGATATTAAAAATACATCTTACCCAACCCTAAACCCAACCCCAATATTCACCCAAACATAAGTGTGTCCTGAACTCTAACCCTAACCCTAACCCTTACCATATGGGCCCATTCATTTTAATGAATCTCATAGGCTATAATGGAGAATGGAAAAACATCCAAAAATTTTCCCCATCAAGAATGTACCATTCAGTGTGATATTAAAAATACATCTTACCCAACCCTAAACCCAACCCCAATATTCACCCAAACATAAGTGTGTCCTGAACTCTAACCCTAACCCTAACCCTTACCATATGGGCCCATTCATTTTAATGACTCTCATAGGCTATAATGGAGAATGGAAAAACATCCAAAATTTTTCCCCATCAAGAGTGTACCATTCAGTGTGATATTAAAAATACATCTTACCCAACCCTAAACCCAACCCCAATATTCACCCAAACATAAGTGTGTCCTGAACTCTAACCCTAACCCTTACCATATGGGCCCATTCATTTTAATGAATCTCATAGGCTATAACGGAGAATGGAAAAACATCCAAAATTTTTCCCCATCAAGAGTGTACCATTCAGTGTGATATTAAAAATACATCTTACCCAACCCTAAACCCAACCCCAATATTCACCCAAACATAAGTGTGTCCTGAACTCTAACCCTAACCCTTACCATATGGGCCAATTCATTTTAATGAATCTCATAGGCTATAATGGAGAATGGAAAAACATCCAAAAATTTTCCCCATCAAGAGTGTACCATTCAGTGTGATATGAAAAATACATCTTACCCAACCCTAAACCCAACCCCAATATTCACCCAAACATAAGTGTGTCCTGAACTCTAACCCTAACCCTAACCCTTACCATATGGGCCCATTCATTCTAATGAATCTCATAGGCTATAATGGAGAATGGAAAAACATCCAAAAAATTTTTCCCATCAAGAGTATACCATTCAGTGTGATATTAAAAATACTTCTTACCCAACCCTAAACCCAACGCCAATATTCACCCAAACATAAGTGTGTCCTGAACTCTAACCCTAACTCTAACCCTTACCATATGGGCCCATTCATTTTAATGAATCTCACAGGCTATAATGGAGAATGGAAAAACATCCAAAAATTTTCCCCATCAAGAGTGTACCATTCAGTGTGATATTAAAAATACATCTTACCCAACCATTAACCCAACCCCAATATTCACCCAAACATAAGTGTGTCCTGAGCTCTAACCCTAACCCTAAAACTTACCATATGGGCCCATTCATTCTAATGAATCTCATAGGCTATAATGGAGAATGGAAAAACATCCAAAGATTTTCCCCATCAAGAATGGACCATTCAGTGTGATATTAAAAATACATCTTACCCAACCCTAAACCCAACCCCAATATTCACCCAAACATAAGTGTGTCCTGAACTCTAACCCTAACCCTAACCTTTACCATATGGGCCCATTCATTCTAATGAATCTCATAGGCTATAATGGAGAATGGAAAACCATCCAAAGATTTTTCCCATTAAGAATGTACCATTCAATGTGATATTAAAAATACATCTTACCCAACCCTAAACCCAACCCCAATATTCACCCAAACATAAGTGTGTCCTGAACTCAAACCCTAACCCTAACCCTTACCATATGGGCCCATCATTTTAATGAATCTCATAGGCTATAATGGAGAATGAAAAAACATCCAAAATTTTTCCCCATCAAGAGTGTACCATTCAGTGTGATATTAAAAATACATCTTACCCAACCCTAAACCCAACCCCAATATTTACCCAAACATAAGTGTGTCATGAACTCTAACCCTAACCCTAACCCTTACCATATGGGCCTATTCATTTTAATGAATCTCATAGGCTATAATGGAGAATGGAAAATCATCCAAAAATTTTCCCCATCAAGTGTACCATTCAGTGTGATATTAAAAATACATCTTACCCAACCATTAACCCAACCCCAATATTCACCCAAACATAAGTGTGTCCTGAGCTCTAACCCTAACCCTAACCCTTACCATATGGGCCCATTCATTTTAATGAATCTCATAGGCTATAATGGAGAATGGAAAACCATCCAAAAAATTTTCCCATCAAGAGTATACCATTCAGTGTGATATTAAAAATACTTCTTACCCAACCCTAAACCCAACCCCAATATTCACCCAAACATAAGTGTGTCCTGAACTCTAACCCTAACCCTAACCCTTACCATATGGGCCCATTCATTCTAATGAATCTCATAGGCTATAATGGAGAATGGAAAACCATCCAAAGATTTTCCCCATCAAGAATGTACCATTCAGTGTGATATTAAAAATACATCTTACCCAACCCTAAACCCAACCCCAATATTCACCCAAACATAAGTGTGTCCTGAACTCTAACCCTAACCCTAACCCTTACCATATGGGCCCATTCATTTTAATGAATCTCATAGGCTATAATGGAGAATTGAAAAACATCCAAAAATTTTCCCCATCAAGAATGTACCATTCAGTGTGATATTAAAAATACATCTTACCCAACCCTAAACCCAACCCCAATATTCACCCAAACATAAGTGTGTCCTGAACTCTAACCCTAACCCTAACCCTTACCATATGGGCCCATTCATTTTAATGAATCTCATAGGCTATAATGGAGAATGGAAAAACATCCAAAATTTTTCCCCATCAAGAGTGTACCATTCAGTGTGATATTAAAAATACATCTTACCCAACCCTAAACCCAACCCCAATATTCACCCAAACATAAGTGTGTCCTGAACTCTAACCCTAACCCTAACCCTTACCATATGGGCCCATTCATTTTAATGAATCTCATAGGCTATAATGGAGAATGGAAAAACATCCAAAATTTTTCCCCATCAAGAGTGTACCATTCAGTGTGATATTAAAAATACTTCTTACCCAACCCTAAACCCAACGCCAATATTCACCCAAACATAAGTGTGTCCTGAACTCTAACCCTAAATCTAACCCTTACCATATGGGCCCATTCATTTTAATGAATCTCACAGGCTATAATGGAGAATGGAAAAACATCCAAAATTTTCCCCATCAAGAGTGTACCATTCAGTGTGATATTAAAAATACATCTTACCCAACCCTAAACCCAACCCCAATATTCACCCAAACATAAGTGTGTCCGGAACTCTAACCCTAACCCTAACCCCTACCATATGGGCCCATTCATTCTAATGAATCTCATACCCTATAATAGAGAATGGAAAAAACATCCAAAATTTTTCCCCATCAAGAGTGCACCATTCAGTGTGATATTAAAAATACATCTTACCCAACCCTAAACCCAACCCCAATATTCACCCAAACATAAGTGTGTCCTGAACTCAAACCCTAACCCTAACCCTTACCATATGGGCCCATTCATTTTAATTTATCTCATAGGCTATAATGGAAAATGAAAAAACATCCAAAATTTTTCCCCATCAAGAGTGTACCATTCAGTGTGATATTAAAAATACATCTTACCCAACCCTAAACCCAACCCCAATATTCACCCAAACATAAGTGTGTCCTGAACTCTAACCCTAACCCTAACCCTTACCATATGGCCCTATTCATTTTAATGAATCTCATAGGCTATAATGGAGAATGGAAAAACATCCAAAAATTTTCCCCATCAAGAGTGTACCATTCAGTGTGATATTAAAAATACATCTTACCCAACCATTAACCCAACCCCAATATTCACCCAAACATAAGTGTGTCCTGAGCTCTAACCCTAACCCTAACCCTTACCATATGGGCCCATTCATTCTAATGAATCTCATAGGCTATAATGGAGAATGGAAAACCATCCAAAAAATTTTCCCATCAAGAGTATACCATTCAGTGTGATATTAAAAATACTTCTTACCCAACCCTAAACCCAACCCCAATATTCACCCAAACATAAGTGTGTCCTGAACTCTAACCCTAACCCTAACCCTTCCCATATGGGCCCATTCATTTTAATGAATCTCATAGGCTATAATGGAGAATGAAAAAAACATCCAAAATTTTTCCCCATCAAGAGTGCACCATTCAGTGTGATATTAAAAATACATCTTACCCAACCCTAAACCCAACCCCAATATCCACCCAAACATAAGTGTGTCCTGAACTCTAACCCTAACCCTTACCATATGGGCCCATTCATTTTAATGAATCTCATAGGCTATACTGGAGAATGGAAAAACATCCAAAAATTTTCCGCATCAAGAGTGTACTATTCAGTGTGATATTAAAAATACATCTTACCCAACCATTAACCCAACCCCAATATTCACCCAAACATAAGTGTGTCCGGAACTCTAACCCTAACCCTAACCCCTACCATATGGGCCCATTCATTCTAATGAATCTCATACCCTATAATAGAGAATGGAAAAAACATCCAAAATTTTTCCCCATCAAGAGTGCACCATTCAGTGTGATATTAAAAATACATCTTACCCAACCCTAAACCCAACCCCAATATTCACCCAAACATAAGTGTGTCCTGAACTCAAACCCTAACCCTAACCCTTACCATATGGGCCCATTCATTTTAATGAATCTCATAGGTTATAATGGAGAATGAAAAAACATCCAAAATTTTTCCCCATCAAGAGTGTACCATTCAGTGTGATATTAAAAATACATCTTACCCAACCATTAACCCAACCCCAATATTCACCCAAACATAAGTGTGTCCGGAACTCTAACCCTAACCCTAACCCCTACCATATGGGCCCATTCATTCTAATGAATCTCATACCCTATAATAGAGAATGGAAAAAACATCCAAAATTTTTCCCCATCAAGAGTGCACCATTCAGTGTGATACTAAAAATACATCTTACCCAACCCTAAACCCAACCCCAATATTCACCCAAACATAAGTGTGTCCTGAACTCAAACCCTAACCCTAACCCTTACCATATGGGCCCATTCATTTTATTGAATCTTATAGGCTATAATGGAGAATGAAAAAACATCCAAAATTTTTCCCCATCAAGAGTGTACCATTCAGTGTGGTATTAAAAATACATCTTACCCAACCCTAAACCCAACCCCAATATTCACCCAAACATAAGTGTGTCCTGAACTCTAACCCTAACCCTAACCTTTACCATATGGGCCTATTCATTTTAATGAATCTCATAGGCTATAATGGAGAATGGAAAAACATCCAAAAATTTTCCCCATCAAGAGTGTACCATTCAGTGTGATATTAAAAATACATCTTACCCAACCATTAACCCAACCCCAATATTCACCCAAACATAAGTGTGTCCTGAGCTCTAACCCTAACCCTAACCCTTACCATATGGGCCCATTCATTCTAATGAATCTCATAGGCTATAATGGAGAATGGAAAACCATCCAAAAAATTTTCCCATCAAGAGTATACCATTCAGTGTGATATTAAAAATACTTCTTACCCAACCCTAAACCCAACCCCAATATTCACCCAAACATAAGTGTGTCCTGAACTCTAACCCTAACCCTAACCCTTACCATATGGGCCCATTCATTTTAATGAATCTCATAGGCTATAATGGAGAATGGAAAAAACATCCAAAATTTTTCCCCATCAAGAGTGCACCATTCAGTGTGATATTAAAAATACATCTTACCCAACCCTAAACCCAACCCCAATATTCACCCAAACATAAGTGTGTCCTGAACTCTAACCCTAACCCTTACCATATGGGCCCATTCATTTTAATGAATCTCATAGGCTATAATGGAGAATGGAAAAACATCCAAAAATTTTCCCCATCAAGAGTGTACCATTCAGTGTGATATTAAAAATACATCTTACCCAACCCTAAACCCAACCCCAATATTCACCCAAACATAAGTGTGTCCTCAACTCTATCCCTAACCCTAACCCTTACCATATGGGCCCATTCATTTTAATGAATCTCATAGGCTATAATGGAGAATTGAAAAACATCCAAAAATTTTCCCCATCAAGAATGTACCATTCAGTGTGATATTAAAAATACATCTTACCCAACCCTAAACCCAACCCCAATATTCACCCAAACATAAGTGTGTCCTGAACTCTAACCCTAACCCTAACCCTTACCATATGGGCCTATTCATTTTAATGAATCTCATAGGCTATAATGGAGAATGGAAAAACATACAAAATTTTTCCCCATCAAGAGTGTACCATTCAGTGTGATATTAAAAATACATCTTACCCAACCCTAAACCCAACCCCAATATTCACCCAAACATAAGTGTGTCCTGAACTCTAACCCTAACCCTTACCATATGGGCCCATTCATTTTAATGAATCTCATAGGCTATAATGGAGAATGGAAAAACATCCAAAAATTTTCCCCATCAAGAGTGTACCATTCAGTGTGATATTAAAAATACATCTTACCCAACCCTAAACCCAACCCCAATATTCACCCAAACATAAGTGTGTCCTGAACTCTAACCCTAACCCTAACCCTTACCATATGGGCCCATTCATTCTAATGAATCTCATAGGCTATAATGGAGAATGGAAAAACATCCAAAAAATTTTCCCATCAAGAGTATACCATTCAGTGTGATATTAAAAATACTTCTTACCCAACCCTAAACCCAACGCCAATATTCACCCAAACATAAGTGTGTCCTGAACTCTAACCCTAACTCTAACCCGTACCATATGGGCCCATTCATTTTAATGAATCTCACAGGCTATAATGGAGAATGGAAAAACATCCAAAAATTTTCCCCATCAAGAGTGTACCATTCAGTGTGATATTAAAAATACATCTTACCCAACCATTAACCCAACCCCAATATTCACCCAAACATAAGTGTGTCCGGAACTCTAACCCTAACCCTAACCCCTACCATATGGGCCCATTCATTTTAATGAATCTCATAGGCTATAATGGAGAATGGAAAAAACATCCAAAATTTTTCCCCATCAAGAGTGCACCATTCAGTGTGATATTAAAAATACATCTTACCCAACCCTAAACCCAACCCCAATATTCACCCAAACATAAGTGTGTCCTGAACTCTAACCCTAACCCTTACCATATGGGCCCATTCATTTTAATGAATCTCATAGGCTATAATGGAGAATGGAAAAACATCCAAAAATTTTCCGCATCAAGAGTGTACCATTCAGTGTGATATTAAAAATACATCTTACCCAACCCTAAACCCAACCCCAATATTCACCCAAACATAAGTGTGTCCTCAACTCTATCCCTAACCCTAACCCTTACCATATGGGCCCATTCATTTTAATGAATCTCATAGGCTATAATGGAGAATTGAAAAACATCCAAAAATTTTCCCCATCAAGAATGTACCATTCAGTGTGATATTAAAAATACATCTTACCCAACCCTAAACCCAACCCCAATATTCACCCAAACATAAGTGTGTCCTGAACTCTAACCCTAACCCTTACCATATGGGCCCATTCATTTTAATGAATCTCATAGGCTATAATGGAGAATTGAAAAACATCCAAAAATTTCCCCCATCAAGAGTGTACCATTCAGTGTGATATTAAAAATACATCTTACCCAACCCTAAACCCAACCCCAATATTCACCCAAACATAAGTGTGTCCTGAACTCTAACCCTAACCCTTACCATATGGGCCCATTCATTTTAATGAATCTCATAGGCTATAATGGAGAATGGAAAAACATCCAAAAATTTTCCCCATCAAGAGTGTACCATTCAGTGTGATATTAAAAATACATCTTACCCAACCCTAAACCCAACCCCAATATTCACCCAAACATAAGTGTGTCCTGAACTCTAACCCTAACCCTAACCCTTACCATATGGGCCCATTCATTCTAATGAATCTCATAGGCTATAATGGAGAATGGAAAAACATCCAAAAAATTTTCCCATCAAGAGTATACCATTCAGTGTGATATTAAAAATACTTCTTACCCAACCCTAAACCCAACGCCAATATTCACCCAAACATAAGTGTGTCCTGAACTCTAACCCTAACTCTAACCCGTACCATATGGGCCCATTCATTTTAATGAATCTCACAGGCTATAATGGAGAATGGAAAAACATCCAAAAATTTTCCCCATCAAGAGTGTACCATTCAGTGTGATATTAAAAATACATCTTACCCAACCATTAACCCAACCCCAATATTCACCCAAACATAAGTGTGTCCGGAACTCTAACCCTAACCCTAACCCCTACCATATGGGCCCATTCATTCTAATGAATCTCATACCCTATAATAGAGAATGGAAAAAACATCCAAAATTTTTCCCCATCAAGAGTGCACCATTCTGTGTGTTATTAAAAATACATCTTACCCAACCCTAAACCCAACCCCAATATTCACCCAAACATAAGTGTGTCCTGAACTCAAACCCTAACCCTAACCCTTACCATATGGGCCCATTCATTTTAATGAATCTCATAGGCTATAATGGAGAATGAAAAAACATCCAAAATTTTTCCCCATCAAGAGTGTACCATTCAGTGTGATATTAAAAATACATCTTACCCAACCCTAAACCCAACCCCAATATTCACCCAAACATAAGTTTGTCCTGAACTCTAACCCTAACCCTAACCCTTACGATATGGGACTATTCATTTTAATGAATCTCATAGGCTATAATGGAGAATGGAAAAACATCCAAAAATTTTCCCCATCAAGAGTGTACCATTCAGTGTGATATTAAAAATACATCTTACCCAACCATTAACCCAACCCCAATATTCACCCAAACATAAGTGTGTCCTGAGCTCTAACCCTAACCCTATCCCTTACCATATGGGCCCATTCATTCTAATGAATCTCATAGGCTATAATGGAGAATGGAAAACCATCCAAAAAATTTTCCCATCAAGAGTATACCATTAAGTGTGATATTAAAAATACTTCTTACCCAACCCTAAACCCAACCCCAATATTCACCCAAACATAAGTGTGTCCTGAACTCTAACCCTAACCCTAACCCTTACCATATGGGCCCATTCATTTTAATGAATCTCATAGGCTATAATGGAGAATGGAAAAAACATCCAAAATTTTTCCCCATCAAGAGTGCACCATTCAGTGTGATATTAAAAATACATCTTACCCAACCCTAAACCCAACCCCAATATTCACCCAAACATAAGTGTGTCCTGAACTCTAACCCTAACCCTAACCCTTACCATATGGGCCCATTCATTTTAATGAATCTCTTAGGCTATAATGGAGAATGGAAAACCATCCAAAGATTTTCCCCATCAAGAATGTACCATTCAGTGTGATATTAAAAATACATCTTACCCAACCCTAAACCCAACCCCAATATTCACCCAAACATAAGTGTGTCCTGAACTCTAACCCTAACCCTTACCATATGGGCCCATTCATTTTAATGAATCTCATAGGCTATAATGGAGAATTGAAAAACATCCAAAAATTTCCCCCATCAAGAGTGTACCATTCAGTGTGATATTAAAAATACATCTTACCCAACCCTAAACCCAACCCCAATATTCACCCAAACATAAGTGTGTCCTGAACTCTAACCCTAACCCTTACCATATGGGCCCATTCATTTTAATGAATCTCATAGGCTATAATGGAGAATGGAAAAACATCCAAAAATTTTCCCCATCAAGAGTGTACCATTCAGTGTGATATTAAAAATACATCTTACCCAACCCTAAACCCAACCCCAATATTCACCCAAACATAAGTGTGTCCTGAACTCTAACCCTAACCCTAACCCTTACCATATGGGCCCATTCATTCTAATGAATCTCATAGGCTATAATGGAGAATGGAAAAACATCCAAAAAATTTTCCCATCAAGAGTATACCATTCAGTGTGATATTAAAAATACTTCTTACCCAACCCTAAACCCAACGCCAATATTCACCCAAACATAAGTGTGTCCTGAACTCTAACCCTAACTCTAACCCGTACCATATGGGCCCATTCATTTTAATGAATCTCACAGGCTATAATGGAGAATGGAAAAACATCCAAAAATTTTCCCCATCAAGAGTGTACCATTCAGTGTGATATTAAAAATACATCTTACCCAACCATTAACCCAACCCCAATATTCACCCAAACATAAGTGTGTCCGGAACTCTAACCCTAACCCTAACCCCTACCATATGGGCCCATTCATTCTAATGAATCTCATACCCTATAATAGAGAATGGAAAAAACATCCAAAATTTTTCCCCATCAAGAGTGCACCATTCAGTGTGATATTAAAAATACATCTTACCCAACCCTAAACCCAACCCCAATATTCAACCAAACATAAGTGTGTCCTGAACTCAAACCCTAACCCTAACCCTTACCATATGGGCCCATTCATTTTAATGAATCTCATAGGCTATAATGGAGAATGAAAAAACATCCAAAATTTTTCCCCATCAAGAGTGTACCATTCAGTGTGATATTAAAAATACATCTTACCCAACCCTAAACCCAACCCCAATATTCACCCAAACATAAGTTTGTCCTGAACTCTAACCCTAACCCTAACCCTTACGATATGGGACTATTCATTTTAATGAATCTCATAGGCTATAATGGAGAATGGAAAAACATCCAAAAATTTTCCCCATCAAGAGTGTACCATTCAGTGTGATATTAAAAATACATCTTACCCAACCATTAACCCAACCCCAATATTCACTCAAACATAAGTGTGTCCTGAGCTCTAACCCTAACCCTATCCCTTACCATATGGGCCCATTCATTCTAATGAATCTCATAGGCTATAATGGAGAATGGAAAACCATCCAAAAATTTTTCCCATCAAGAGTATACCATTCAGTGTGATATTAAAAATACTTCTTACCCAACCCTAAACCCAACCCCAATATTCACCCAAACATAAGTGTGTCCTGAACTCTAACCCTAACCCTAACCCTTACCATATGGGCCCATTCATTCTAATGAATCTCATAGGCTATAATGGAGAATGGAAAACCATCCAAAGATTTTTCCCATTAAGAATGTACCATTCAATGTGATATTAAAAATACATCTTACCCAACCCTAAACCCAACCCCAATATTCACCCAAACATAAGTGTGTCCTGAACTCTAACCCTAACCCTTACCATATGGGCCCATTCATTTTAATGAATCTCATAGGCTATAATGGAGAATGGAAAAACATCCAAAAATTTTCCGCATCAAGAGTGTACCATTCAGTGTGATATTAAAAATACATCTTACCCAACCCTAAACCCAACCCCAATATTCACCCAAACATAAGTGTGTCCTGAACTCTAACCCTAACCCTAACCCTTACCATATGGGCCCATTCATTTTAATGAATCTCATAGGCTATAATGGAGAATTGAAAAACATCCAAAAATTTTCCCCATCAAGAATGTACCATTCAGTGTGATATTAAAAATACATCTTACCCAACCCTAAACCCAACCCCAATATTCACCCAAACATAAGTGTGTCCTGAACTCTAACCCTAACCCTAACCCTTACCATATGGGCCCATTCATTTTAATGAATCTCATAGGCTATAATGGAGAATGGAAAAACATCCAAAAATTTTCCCCATCAAGAGTGTACCATTCAGTGTGATATTAAAAATACATCTTACCCAACCCTAAACCCAACCCCAATATTCACCCAAACATAAGTGTGTCCTGAACTCTAACCCTAACCCTAACCCTTACCATATGGGCCCATTCATTTTAATGAATCTCATAGGCTATAATGGAGAATTGAAAAACATCCAAAATTTTTCCCCATCAAGAGTGTACCATTCAGTGTGATATTAAAAATACATCTTACCCAACCATTTACCCAACCCCAATATTCACCCAAACATAAGTGTGTCCGGAACTCTAACCCTAACCCTAACCCCTACCATATGGGCCCATTCATTCTAATGAATCTCATACCCTATAATGGTGAATGGAAAAAACATCCAAAATTTTTCCCCATCAAGAGTGCAGCATTCAGTGTGATATTAAAAATACATCTTACCCAACCCTAAACCCAACCCCAATATTCAAACAAACATAAGTGTGTCCTGAACTCTAACCCTAACCCTAACCCTTACCATATGGGCCCATTCATTCTAATGAATCTCATAGGCTATAATGGAGAATGGAAAAACATCCAAAATTTTTCCCCATCAAGAGTGTACCATTCAGTGTGATATTAAAAATACATCTTACCCAACCATTAACCCAACCCCAATATTCACCCAAACATAAGTGTGTCCGGAACTCTAACCCTAACCCTAACCCCTACCATATGGGCCCATTCATTCTAATGAATCTCATACCCTATAATGGAGAATGGAAAAAACATCCAAAATTTTTCCCCATCAAGAGTGCACCATTCAGTGTGATATTAAAAATACATCTTACCCAACCCTAAACCCAACCCCAATATTCACCCAAACATAAGTGTGTCCTGAACTCAAACCCTAACCCTAACCCTTACCATATGGGCCTATTCATTTTAATGAATCTCATAGGCTATAATGGAGAATGGAAAAACATCCAAAAATTTTCCCCATCAAGAGTGTACCATTCAGTGTGATATTAAAAATACATCTTACCCAACCATTAACCCAACCCCAATATTCACCCAAACATAAGTGTGTCCTGAGCTCTAACCCTAACCCTAACCCTTACCATATGGGCCCATTCATTCTAATGAATCTCATAGGCTATAATGGAGAATGGAAAACCATCCAAAAAATTTTCCCATCAAGAGTATACCATTCAGTGTGATATTAAAAATACTTCTTACCCAACCCTAAACCCAACCCCAATATTCACCCAAACATAAGTGTGTCCTGAACTCTAACCCTAACCCTAACCCTTACCATATGGGCCCATTCATTTTAATGAATCTCATAGGCTATAATGGAGAATGGAAAAAACATCCAAAATTTTTCCCCATCAAGAGTGCACCATTCAGTGTGATATTAAAAATACATCTTACCCAACCCTAAACCCAACCCCAATATTCACCCAAACATAAGTGTGTCCTGAACTCTAACCCTAACCCTTACCATATGGGCCCATTCATTTTAATGAATCTCATAGGCTATAATGGAGAATGGAAAAACATCCAAAAATTTTCCGCATCAAGAGTGTACCATTCAGTGTGATATTAAAAATACATCTTACCCAACCCTAAACCCAACCCCAATATTCACCCAAACATAAGTGTGTCCTCAACTCTAACCCTAACCCTAACCCTTACCATATGGGCCCATTCATTTTAATGAATCTCATAGGCTATAATGGAGAATTGAAAAACATCCAAAAATTTTCCGCATCAAGAGTGTACCATTCAGTGTGATATTAAAAATACATCTTACCCAACCCTAAACCCAACCCCAATATTCACCCAAACATAAGTGTGTCCTGAACTCTAACCCTAACCCTAACCCTTACCATATGGGCCCATTCATTTTAATGAATCTCATAGGCTATAATGGAGAATTGAAAAACATCCAAAAATTTTCCCCATCAAGAATGTACCATTCAGTGTGATATTAAAAATACATCTTACCCAACCCTAAACCCAACCCCAATATTCACCCAAACATAAGTGTGTCCTGAACTCTAACCCTAACCCTAACCCTTACCATATGGGCCCATTCATTTTAATGAATCTCATAGGCTATAATGGAGAATGGAAAAACATCCAAAAATTTTCCCCATCAAGAGTGTACCATTCAGTGTGATATTAAAAATACATCTTACCCAACCCTAAACCCAACCCCAATATTCACCCAAACATAAGTGTGTCCTGAACTCTAACCCTAACCCTAACCCTTACCATATGGGCCCATTCATTTTAATGAATCTCATAGGCTATAATGGAGAATTGAAAAACATCCAAAATTTTTCCCCATCAAGAGTGTACCATTCAGTGTGATATTAAAAATACATCTTACCCAACCATTTACCCAACCCCAATATTCACCCAAACATAAGTGTGTCCGGAACTCTAACCCTAACCCTAACCCCTACCATATGGGCCCATTCATTCTAATGAATCTCATACCCTATAATGGTGAATGGAAAAAACATCCAAAATTTTTCCCCATCAAGAGTGCAGCATTCAGTGTGATATTAAAAATACATCTTACCCAACCCTAAACCCAACCCCAATATTCAAACAAACATAAGTGTGTCCTGAACTCTAACCCTAACCCTAACCCTTACCATATGGGCCCATTCATTCTAATGAATCTCATAGGCTATAATGGAGAATGGAAAAACATCCAAAATTTTTCCCCATCAAGAGTGTACCATTCAGTGTGATATTAAAAATACATCTTACCCAACCATTAACCCAACCCCAATATTCACCCAAACATAAGTGTGTCCGGAACTCTAACCCTAACCCTAACCCCTACCATATGGGCCCATTCATTCTAATGAATCTCATACCCTATAATGGAGAATGGAAAAAACATCCAAAATTTTTCCCCATCAAGAGTGCACCATTCAGTGTGATATTAAAAATACATCTTACCCAACCCTAAACCCAACCCCAATATTCACCCAAACATAAGTGTGTCCTGAACTCAAACCCTAACCCTAACCCTTACCATATGGGCCTATTCATTTTAATGAATCTCATAGGCTATAATGGAGAATGGAAAAACATCCAAAAATTTTCCCCATCAAGAGTGTACCATTCAGTGTGATATTAAAAATACATCTTACCCAACCATTAACCCAACCCCAATATTCACCCAAACATAAGTGTGTCCTGAGCTCTAACCCTAACCCTAACCCTTACCATATGGGCCCATTCATTCTAATGAATCTCATAGGCTATAATGGAGAATGGAAAACCATCCAAAAAATTTTCCCATCAAGAGTATACCATTCAGTGTGATATTAAAAATACTTCTTACCCAACCCTAAACCCAACCCCAATATTCACCCAAACATAAGTGTGTCCTGAACTCTAACCCTAACCCTAACCCTTACCATATGGGCCCATTCATTTTAATGAATCTCATAGGCTATAATGGAGAATGGAAAAAACATCCAAAATTTTTCCCCATCAAGAGTGCACCATTCAGTGTGATATTAAAAATACATCTTACCCAACCCTAAACCCAACCCCAATATTCACCCAAACATAAGTGTGTCCTGAACTCTAACCCTAACCCTTACCATATGGGCCCATTCATTTTAATGAATCTCATAGGCTATAATGGAGAATGGAAAAACATCCAAAAATTTTCCGCATCAAGAGTGTACCATTCAGTGTGATATTAAAAATACATCTTACCCAACCCTAAACCCAACCCCAATATTCACCCAAACATAAGTGTGTCCTCAACTCTAACCCTAACCCTAACCCTTACCATATGGGCCCATTCATTTTAATGAATCTCATAGGCTATAATGGAGAATTGAAAAACATCCAAAAATTTTCCCCATCAAGAATGTACCATTCAGTGTGATATTAAAAATACATCTTACCCAACCCTAAACCCAACCCCAATATTCACCCAAACATAAGTGTGTCCTGAACTCTAACCCTAACCCTAACCCTTACCATATGGGCCCATTCATTTTAATGAATCTCATAGGCTATAATGGAGAATGGAAAAACATCCAAAATTTTTCCCCATCAGGAGTGTACCATTCAGTGTGATATTAAAAATACATCTTACCCAACCCTAAACCCAACCCCAATATTCACCCAAACATAAGTGTGTCCTGAACTCTAACCCTAACCCTAACCCTTACCATATGGGCCCATTCATTTTAATGAATCTCATAGGCTATAATGGAGAATGGAAAAACATCCAAAATTTTTCCCCATCAAGAGTGTACCATTCAGTGTGATATTAAAAATACATCTTACCCAACCCTAAACCCAAGCCCAATATTCACCCAAACATAAGTGTGTCCTGAACTCTAACCCTAACCCTTACCATATGGGCCCATTCATTTTAATGAATCTCATAGGCTATAATGGAGAATGGAAAAACATCCAAAAATTTTCCCCATCAAGAGTGTACCATTCAGTGTGATATTAAAAATACATCTTACCCAACCCTAAACCCAACCCCAATATTCACCCAAACATAAGTGTGTCCTGAACTCTAACCCTAACCCTAACCCTTACCATATGGGCCCATTCATTCTAATGAATCTCATAGGCTATAATGGAGAATGGAAAAACATCCAAAAAATTTTCCCATCAAGAGTATACCATTCAGTGTGATATTAAAAATACTTCTTACCCAACCCTAAACCCAACGCCAATATTCACCCAAACATAAGTGTGTCCTGAACTCTAACCCTAAATCTAACCCTTACCATATGGGCCCATTCATTTTAATGAATCTCACAGGCTATAATGGAGAATGGAAAAACATCCAAAAATTTTCCCCATCAAGAGTGTACCATTCAGTGTGATATTAAAAATACATCTTACCCAACCCTAAACCCAACCCCAATATTCACCCAAACATAAGTGTGTCCGGAACTCTAACCCTAACCCTAACCCCTACCATATGGGCCCATTCATTCTAATGAATCTCATACCCTATAATAGAGAATGGAAAAAACATCCAAAATTTTTCCCCATCAAGAGTGCACCATTCAGTGTGATATTAAAAATACATCTTACCCAACCCTAAACCCAATCCCAATATTCACCCAAACATAAGTGTGTCCTGAACTCAAACCCTAACCCTAACCCTTACCATATGGGCCCATTCATTTTAATGAATCTCATAGGCTATAATGGAGAATGAAAAAACATCCAAAATTTTTCCCCATCAAGAGTGTACCATTCAGTGTGATATTAAAAATACATCTTACCCAACCCTAAACCCAACCCCAATATTCACCCAAACATAAGTGTGTCCTGAACTCTAACCCTAACCCTAACCCTTACCATATGGGCCCATTCATTTTAATGAATCTCATAGGCTATAATGGAGAATGGAAAAGCATCCAAAATTTTTCCCCATCAAGAGTGTACCATTCAGTGTGATATTAAAAATACATCTTACCCAACCCTAAACCCAACCCCAATATTCACCCAAACATAAGTGTGTCCTGAACTCTAACCCTAACCCTTACCATATGGGCCCATTCATTTTAATGAATCTCATAGGCTATAATGGAGAATTGAAAAACATCCAAAAATTTCCCCCATCAAGAATGTACCATTCAGTGTGATATTAAAAATACATCTTACCCAACCCTAAACCCAACCCTAATATTCACCCAAACATAAGTGTGTCCTGAACTCTAACCCTAACCCTAACCCTTACCATATGGGCCCATTCATTTTAATGAATCTCATAGGCTATAATGGAGAATGAAAAAACATCCAAAATTTTTCCCCATCAAGAGTGTACCATTCAGTGTGATATTAAAAATACATCTTACCCAACCCTAAACCCAACCCCAATATTCACCCAAACATAAGTTTGTCCTGAACTCTAACCCTAACCCTAACCCTTACGATATGGGACTATTCATTTTAATGAATCTCATAGGCTATAATGGAGAATGGAAAAACATCCAAAAATTTTCCGCATCAAGAGTGTACCATTCAGTGTGATATTAAAAATACATCTTACCCAACCCTAAACCCAACCCCAATATTCACCCAAACATAAGTGTGTCCTGAACTCTAACCCTAACCCCTACCATATGGGCCCATTCATTCTAATGAATCTCATACCCTATAATGGAGAATGGAAAAAACAACCAAAATTTTTCCCCATCAAGAGTGCACCATTCAGTGTGATATTAAAAATACATCTTACCCAACCCTAAACCCAACCCCAATATTCACCCAAACATAAGTGTCTCCTGAACTCAAACCCTAACCCTAACCCTTACCATATGGGCCCATCATTTTAATGAATCTCATAGGCTATAATGGAGAATGAAAAAACATCCAAAATTTTTCCCCATCAAGAGTGTACCATTCAGTGTGATATTAAAAATACATCTTACCCAACCCTAAACCCAACCCCAATATTTACCCAAACATAAGTGTGTCATGAACTCTAACCCTAACCCTAACCCTTACCATATGGGCCTATTCATTTTAATGAATCTCATAGGCTATAATGGAGAATGGAAAATCATCCAAAAATTTTCCCCATCAAGTGTACCATTCAGTGTGATATTAAAAATACATCTTACCCAACCATTAACCCAACCCCAATATTCACCCAAACATAAGTGTGTCCTGAGCTCTAACCCGAACCCTAACCCTTACCATATGGGCCCATTCATTTTAATGAATCTCATAGGCTATAATGGAGAATGGAAAACCATCCAAAAATTTTTCCCATCAAGAGTATACCATTCAGTGTGATATTAAAAATACTTCTTACCCAACCCTAAACCCAACCCCAATATTCACCCAAACATAAGTGTGTCCTGAACTCTAACCCTAACCCTAACCCTTACCATATGGGCCCATTCATTCTAATGAATCTCATAGGCTATAATGGAGAATGGAAAACCATCCAAAGATTTTCCCCTTCAAGAATGTACCATTCAGTGTGATATTAAAAATACATCTTACCCAACCCTAAACCCAACCCCAATATTCACCCAAACATAAGTGTGTCCTGAACTCTAACCCTAACCCTAACCCTTACCATATGGCCCTATTCATTTTAATGAATCTCATAGGCTATAATGGAGAATTGAAAAACATCCAAAAATTTTCCCCATCAAGAATGTACCATTCAGTGTGATATTAAAAATACATCTTACCCAACCATTAACCCAACCCCAATATTCACCCAAACATAAGTGTGTCCTGAGCTCTAACCCTAACCCTAACCCTTACCATATGGGCCCATTCATTCTAATGAATCTCATAGGCTATAATGGAGAATGGAAAACCATCCAAAAAATTTTCCCATCAAGAGTATACCATTCAGTGTGATATTAAAAATACTTCTTACCCAACCCTAAACCCAACCCCAATATTCACCCAAACATAAGTGTGTCCTGAACTCTAACCCTAACCCTAACCCTTCCCATATGGGCCCATTCATTTTAATGAATCTCATAGGCTATAATGGAGAATGAAAAAAACATCCAAAATTTTTCCCCATCAAGAGTGCACCATTCAGTGTGATATTAAAAATACATCTTACCCAACCCTAAACCCAACCCCAATATCCACCCAAACATAAGTGTGTCCTGAACTCTAACCCTAACCCTTACCATATGGGCCCATTCATTTTAATGAATCTCATAGGCTATACTGGAGAATGGAAAAACATCCAAAAATTTTCCGCATCAAGAGTGTACCATTCAGTGTGATATTAAAAATACATCTTACCCAACCATTAACCCAACCCCAATATTCACCCAAACATAAGTGTGTCCGGAACTCTAACCCTAACCCTAACCCCTACCATATGGGCCCATTCATTCTAATGAATCTCATACCCTATAATAGAGAATGGAAAAAACATCCAAAATTTTTCCCCATCAAGAGTGTACCATTCAGTGTGGTATTAAAAATACATCTTACCCAACCCTAAACCCAACCCCAATATTCACCCAAACATAAGTGTGTCCTGAACTCTAACCCTAACCCTAACCCTTACCATATGGGCCTATTCATTTTAATGAATCTCATAGGCTATAATGGAGAATGGAAAAACATCCAAAAATTTTCCCCATCAAGAGTGTACCATTCAGTGTGATATTAAAAATACATCTTACCCAACCATTAACCCAACCCCAATATTCACCCAAACATAAGTGTGTCCTGAGCTCTAACCCTAACCCTAACCCTTACCATATGGGCCCATTCATTCTAATGAATCTCATAGGCTATAATGGAGAATGGAAAACCATCCAAAAAATTTTCCCATCAAGAGTATACCATTCAGTGTGATATTAAAAATACTTCTTACCCAACCCTAAACCCAACCCCAATATTCACCCAAACATAAGTGTGTCCTGAACTCTAACCCTAACCCTAACCCTTACCATATGGGCCCATTCATTTTAATGAATCTCATAGGCTATAATGGAGAATGGAAAAAACATCCAAAATTTTTCCCCATCAAGAGTGCACCATTCAGTGTGATATTAAAAATACATCTTACCCAACCCTAAACCCAACCCCAATATTCACCCAAACATAAGTGTGGCCTGAACTCTAACCCTAACCCTTACCATATGGGCGCATTCATTTTAATGAATCTCATAGGCTATAATGGAGAATGGAAAAACATCCAAAAATTTTCCCCATCAAGAGTGTACCATTCAGTGTGATATTAAAAATACATCTTACCCAACCCTAAACCCAACCCCAATATTCACCCAAACATAAGTGTGTCCTCAACTCTATCCCTAACCCTAACCCTTACCATATGGGCCCATTCATTTTAATGAATCTCATAGGCTATAATGGAGAATTGAAAAACATCCAAAAATTTTCCCCATCAAGAATGTACCATTCAGTGTGATATTAAAAATACATCTTACCCAACCCTAAACCCAACCCCAATATTCACCCAAACATAAGTGTGTCCTGAACTCTAACCCTAACCCTAACCCTTACCATATGGGCCTATTCATTTTAATGAATCTCATAGGCTATAATGGAGAATGGAAAAACATACAAAATTTTTCCCCATCAAGAGTGTACCATTCAGTGTGATATTAAAAATACATCTTACCCAACCCTAAACCCAACCCCAATATTCACCCAAACATAAGTGTGTCCTGAACTCTAACCCTAACCCTTACCATATGGGCCCATTCATTTTAATGAATCTCATAGGCTATAATGGAGAATGGAAAAACATCCAAAAATTTTCCCCATCAAGAGTGTACCATTCAGTGTGATATTAAAAATACATCTTACCCAACCCTAAACCCAACCCCAATATTCACCCAAACATAAGTGTGTCCTGAACTCTAACCCTAACCCTAACCCTTACCATATGGGCCCATTCATTCTAATGAATCTCATAGGCTATAATGGAGAATGGAAAAACATCCAAAAAATTTTCCCATCAAGAGTATACCATTCAGTGTGATATTAAAAATACTTCTTACCCAACCCTAAACCCAACGCCAATATTCACCCAAACATAAGTGTGTCCTGAACTCTAACCCTAACTCTAACCCGTACCATATGGGCCCATTCATTTTAATGAATCTCACAGGCTATAATGGAGAATGGAAAAACATCCAAAAATTTTCCCCATCAAGAGTGTACCATTCAGTGTGATATTAAAAATACATCTTACCCAACCATTAACCCAACCCCAATATTCACCCAAACATAAGTGTGTCCGGAACTCTAACCCTAACCCTAACCCCTACCATATGGGCCCATTCATTTTAATGAATCTCATAGGCTATAATGGAGAATGGAAAAAACATCCAAAATTTTTCCCCATCAAGAGTGCACCATTCAGTGTGATATTAAAAATACATCTTACCCAACCCTAAACCCAACCCCAATATTCACCCAAACATAAGTGTGTCCTGAACTCTAACCCTAACCCTTACCATATGGGCCCATTCATTTTAATGAATCTCATAGGCTATAATGGAGAATGGAAAAACATCCAAAAATTTTCCGCATCAAGAGTGTACCATTCAGTGTGATATTAAAAATACATCTTACCCAACCCTAAACCCAACCCCAATATTCACCCAAACATAAGTGTGTCCTCAACTCTATCCCTAACCCTAACCCTTACCATATGGGCCCATTCATTTTAATGAATCTCATAGGCTATAATGGAGAATTGAAAAACATCCAAAAATTTTCCCCATCAAGAATGTACCATTCAGTGTGATATTAAAAATACATCTTACCCAACCCTAAACCCAACCCCAATATTCACCCAAACATAAGTGTGTCCTGAACTCTAACCCTAACCCTAACCCTTACCATATGGGCCTATTCATTTTAATGAATCTCATAGGCTATAATGGAGAATGGAAAAACATACAAAATTTTTCCCCATCAAGAGTGTACCATTCAGTGTGATATTAAAAATACATCTTACCCAACCCTAAACCCAACCCCAATATTCACCCAAACATAAGTGTGTCCTGAACTCTAACCCTAACCCTTACCATATGGGCCCATTCATTTTAATGAATCTCATAGGCTATAATGGAGAATGGAAAAACATCCAAAAATTTTCCCCATCAAGAGTGTACCATTCAGTGTGATATTAAAAATACATCTTACCCAACCCTAAACCCAACCCCAATATTCACCCAAACATAAGTGTGTCCTGAACTCTAACCCTAACCCTAACCCTTACCATATGGGCCCATTCATTCTAATGAATCTCATAGGCTATAATGGAGAATGGAAAAACATCCAAAAAATTTTCCCATCAAGAGTATACCATTCAGTGTGATATTAAAAATACTTCTTACCCAACCCTAAACCCAACGCCAATATTCACCCAAACATAAGTGTGTCCTGAACTCTAACCCTAACTCTAACCCGTACCATATGGGCCCATTCATTTTAATGAATCTCACAGGCTATAATGGAGAATGGAAAAACATCCAAAAATTTTCCCCATCAAGAGTGTACCATTCAGTGTGATATTAAAAATACATCTTACCCAACCATTAACCCAACCCCAATATTCACCCAAACATAAGTGTGTCCGGAACTCTAACCCTAACCCTAACCCCTACCATATGGGCCCATTCATTCTAATGAATCTCATACCCTATAATAGAGAATGGAAAAAACATCCAAAATTTTTCCCCATCAAGAGTGCACCATTCTGTGTGATATTAAAAATACATCTTACCCAACCCTAAACCCAACCCCAATATTCACCCAAACATAAGTGTGTCCTGAACTCAAACCCTAACCCTAACCCTTACCATATGGGCCCATTCATTTTAATGAATCTCATAGGCTATAATGGAGAATGAAAAAACATCCAAAATTTTTCCCCATCAAGAGTGTACCATTCAGTGTGATATTAAAAATACATCTTACCCAACCCTAAACCCAACCCCAATATTCACCCAAACATAAGTTTGTCCTGAACTCTAACCCTAACCCTAACCCTTACGATATGGGACTATTCATTTTAATGAATCTCATAGGCTATAATGGAGAATGGAAAAACATCCAAAAATTTTCCCCATCAAGAGTGTACCATTCAGTGTGATATTAAAAATACATCTTACCCAACCATTAACCCAACCCCAATATTCACCCAAACATAAGTGTGTCCTGAGCTCTAACCCTAACCCTATCCCTTACCATATGGGCCCATTCATTCTAATGAATCTCATAGGCTATAATGGAGAATGGAAAACCATCCAAAAAATTTTCCCATCAAGAGTATACCATTAAGTGTGATATTAAAAATACTTCTTACCCAACCCTAAACCCAACCCCAATATTCACCCAAACATAAGTGTGTCCTGAACTCTAACCCTAACCCTAACCCTTACCATATGGGCCCATTCATTTTAATGAATCTCATAGGCTATAATGGAGAATGGAAAAAACATCCAAAATTTTTCCCCATCAAGAGTGCACCATTCAGTGTGATATTAAAAATACATCTTACCCAACCCTAAACCCAACCCCAATATTCACCCAAACATAAGTGTGTCCTGAACTCTAACCCTAACCCTAACCCTTACCATATGGGCCCATTCATTTTAATGAATCTCTTAGGCTATAATGGAGAATGGAAAACCATCCAAAGATTTTCCCCATCAAGAATGTACCATTCAGTGTGATATTAAAAATACATCTTACCCAACCCTAAACCCAACCCCAATATTCACCCAAACATAAGTGTGTCCTGAACTCTAACCCTAACCCTTACCATATGGGCCCATTCATTTTAATGAATCTCATAGGCTATAATGGAGAATTGAAAAACATCCAAAAATTTCCCCCATCAAGAGTGTACCATTCAGTGTGATATTAAAAATACATCTTACCCAACCCTAAACCCAACCCCAATATTCACCCAAACATAAGTGTGTCCTGAACTCTAACCCTAACCCTTACCATATGGGCCCATTCATTTTAATGAATCTCATAGGCTATAATGGAGAATGGAAAAACATCCAAAAATTTTCCCCATCAAGAGTGTACCATTCAGTGTGATATTAAAAATACATCTTACCCAACCCTAAACCCAACCCCAATATTCACCCAAACATAAGTGTGTCCTGAACTCTAACCCTAACCCTAACCCTTACCATATGGGCCCATTCATTCTAATGAATCTCATAGGCTATAATGGAGAATGGAAAAACATCCAAAAAATTTTCCCATCAAGAGTATACCATTCAGTGTGATATTAAAAATACTTCTTACCCAACCCTAAACCCAACGCCAATATTCACCCAAACATAAGTGTGTCCTGAACTCTAACCCTAACTCTAACCCGTACCATATGGGCCCATTCATTTTAATGAATCTCACAGGCTATAATGGAGAATGGAAAAACATCCAAAAATTTTCCCCATCAAGAGTGTACCATTCAGTGTGATATTAAAAATACATCTTACCCAACCATTAACCCAACCCCAATATTCACCCAAACATAAGTGTGTCCGGAACTCTAACCCTAACCCTAACCCCTACCATATGGGCCCATTCATTCTAATGAATCTCATACCCTATAATAGAGAATGGAAAAAACATCCAAAATTTTTCCCCATCAAGAGTGCACCATTCAGTGTGATATTAAAAATACATCTTACCCAACCCTAAACCCAACCCCAATATTCAACCAAACATAAGTGTGTCCTGAACTCAAACCCTAACCCTAACCCTTACCATATGGGCCCATTCATTTTAATGAATCTCATAGGCTATAATGGAGAATGAAAAAACATCCAAAATTTTTCCCCATCAAGAGTGTACCATTCAGTGTGATATTAAAAATACATCTTACCCAACCCTAAACCCAACCCCAATATTCACCCAAACATAAGTTTGTCCTGAACTCTAACCCTAACCCTAACCCTTACGATATGGGACTATTCATTTTAATGAATCTCATAGGCTATAATGGAGAATGGAAAAACATCCAAAAATTTTCCCCATCAAGAGTGTACCATTCAGTGTGATATTAAAAATACATCTTACCCAACCATTAACCCAACCCCAATATTCACTCAAACATAAGTGTGTCCTGAGCTCTAACCCTAACCCTATCCCTTACCATATGGGCCCATTCATTCTAATGAATCTCATAGGCTATAATGGAGAATGGAAAACCATCCAAAAAATTTTCCCATCAAGAGTATATCATTCAGTGTGATATTAAAAATACTTCTTACCCAACCCTAAACCCAACCCCAATATTCACCCAAACATAAGTGTGTCCTGAACTCTAACCCTAACCCTAACCCTTACCATATGGGCCCATTCATTCTAATGAATCTCATAGGCTATAATGGAGAATGGAAAACCATCCAAAGATTTTTCCCATTAAGAATGTACCATTCAATGTGATATTAAAAATACATCTTACCCAACCCTAAACCCAACCCCAATATTCACCCAAACATAAGTGTGTCCTGAACTCTAACCCTAACCCTTACCATATGGGCCCATTCATTTTAATGAATCTCATAGGCTATAATGGAGAATGGAAAAACATCCAAAAATTTTCCGCATCAAGAGTGTACCATTCAGTGTGATATTAAAAATACATCTTACCCAACCCTAAACCCAACCCCAATATTCACCCAAACATAAGTGTGTCCTGAACTCTAACCCTAACCCTAACCCTTACCATATGGGCCCATTCATTTTAATGAATCTCATAGGCTATAATGGAGAATTGAAAAACATCCAAAAATTTTCCCCATCAAGAATGTACCATTCAGTGTGATATTAAAAATACATCTTACCCAACCCTAAACCCAACCCCAATATTCACCCAAACATAAGTGTGTCCTGAACTCTAACCCTAACCCTAACCCTTACCATATGGGCCCATTCATTTTAATGAATCTCATAGGCTATAATGGAGAATGGAAAAACATCCAAAAAGTTTTCCCCATCAAGAGTGTACCATTCAGTGTGATATTAAAAATACATCTTACCCAACCCTAAACCCAACCCCAATATTCACCCAAACATAAGTGTGTCCTGAACTCTAACCCTAACCCTAACCCTTACCATATGGGCCCATTCATTTTAATGAATCTCATAGGCTATAATGGAGAATTGAAAAACATCTAAAATTTTTCCCCATCAAGAGTGTACCATTCAGTGTGATATTAAAAATACATCTTACCCAACCATTTACCCAACCCCAATATTCACCCAAACATAAGTGTGTCCGGAACTCTAACCCTAACCCTAACCCCTACCATATGGGCCCATTCATTCTAATGAATCTCATACCCTATAATGGTGAATGGAAAAAACATCCAAAATTTTTCCCCATCAAGAGTGCACCATTCAGTGTGATATTAAAAATACATCTTACCCAACCCTAAACCCAACCCCAATATTCAAACAAACATAAGTGTGTCCTGAACTCTAACCCTAACCCTAACCCTTACCATATGGGCCCATTCATTCTAATGAATCTCATAGGCTATAATGGAGAATGGAAAAACATCCAAAATTTTTCCCCATCAAGAGTGTACCATTCAGTGTGATATTAAAAATACATCTTACCCAACCATTAACCCAACCCCAATATTCACCCAAACATAAGTGTGTCCGGAACTCTAACCCTAACCCTAACCCCTACCATATGGGCCCATTCATTCTAATGAATCTCATACCCTATAATGGAGAATGGAAAAAACATCCAAAATTTTTCCCCATCAAGAGTGCACCATTCAGTGTGATATTAAAAATACATCTTACCCAACCCTAAACCCAACCCCAATATTCACCCAAACATAAGTGTGTCCTGAACTCAAACCCTAACCCTAACCCTTACCATATGGGCCTATTCATTTTAATGAATCTCATAGGCTATAATGGAGAATGGAAAAACATCCAAAAATTTTCCCCATCAAGAGTGTACCATTCAGTGTGATATTAAAAATACATCTTACCCAACCATTAACCCAACCCCAATATTCACCCAAACATAAGTGTGTCCTGAGCTCTAACCCTAACCCTAACCCTTACCATATGGGCCCATTCATTCTAATGAATCTCATAGGCTATAATGGAGAATGGAAAACCATCCAAAAATTTTTCCCATCAAGAGTATACCATTCAGTGTGATATTAAAAATACTTCTTACCCAACCCTAAACCCAACCCCAATATTCACCCAAACATAAGTGTGTCCTGAACTCTAACCCTAACCCTAACCCTTACCATATGGGCCCATTCATTTTAATGAATCTCATAGGCTATAATGGAGAATGGAAAAAACATCCAAAATTTTTCCCCATCAAGAGTGCACCATTCAGTGTGATATTAAAAATACATCTTACCCAACCCTAAACCCAACCCCAATATTCACCCAAACATAAGTGTGTCCTGAACTCTAACCCTAACCCTTACCATATGGGCCCATTCATTTTAATGAATCTCATAGGCTATAATGGAGAATGGAAAAACATCCAAAAATTTTCCGCATCAAGAGTGTACCATTCAGTGTGATATTAAAAATACATCTTACCCAACCCTAAACCCAACCCCAATATTCACCCAAACATAAGTGTGTCCTCAACTCTAACCCTAACCCTAACCCTTACCATATGGGCCCATTCATTTTAATGAATCTCATAGGCTATAATGGAGAATTGAAAAACATCCAAAAATTTTCCCCATCAAGAATGTACCATTCAGTGTGATATTAAAAATACATCTTACCCAACCCTAAACCCAACCCCAATATTCACCCAAACATAAGTGTGTCCTGAACTCTAACCCTAACCCTAACCCTTACCATATGGGCCCATTCATTTTAATGAATCTCATAGGCTATAATGGAGAATGGAAAAACATCCAAAATTTTTCCCCATCAGGAGTGTACCATTCAGTGTGATATTAAAAATACATCTTACCCAACCCTAAACCCAACCCCAATATTCACCCAAACATAAGTGTGTCCTGAACTCTAACCCTAACCCATACCATATGGGCCCATTCATTTTAATGAATCTCATAGGCTATAATGGAGAATTGAAAAATATCCAAAAATTTCCCCCATCAAGAATGTACCATTCAGTGTGATATTAAAAATACATCTTACCCAACCCTAAACCCAACCCTAATATTCACCCAAACATAAGTGTGTCCTGAACTCTAACCCTAACCCTAACCCTTACCATATGGGCCCATTCATTTTAATGAATCTCATAGGCTATAATGGAGAATGGAAAAACATCCAAAATTTTTCCCCATCAAGAGTGTACCATTCAGTGTGATATTAAAAATACATCTTACCCAACCCTAAACCCAAGCCCAATATTCACCCAAACATAAGTGTGTCCTGAACTCTAACCCTAACCCTTACCATATGGGCCCATTCATTTTAATGAATCTCATAGGCTATAATGGAGAATGGAAAAACATCCAAAAATTTTCCCCATCAAGAGTGTACCATTCAGTGTGATATTAAAAATACATCTTACCCAACCCTAAACCCAACCCCAATATTCACCCAAACATAAGTGTGTCCTGAACTCTAACCCTAACCCTAACCCTTACCATATGGGCCCATTCATTCTAATGAATCTCATAGGCTATAATGGAGAATGGAAAAACATCCAAAAAATTTTCCCATCAAGAGTATACCATTCAGTGTGATATTAAAAATACTTCTTACCCAACCCTAAACCCAACGCCAATATTCACCCAAACATAAGTGTGTCCTGAACTCTAACCCTAAATCTAACCCTTACCATATGGGCCCATTCATTTTAATGAATCTCACAGGCTATAATGGAGAATGGAAAAACATCCAAAAATTTTCCCCATCAAGAGTGTACCATTCAGTGTGATATTAAAAATACATCTTACCCAACCCTAAACCCAACCCCAATATTCACCCAAACATAAGTGTGTCCGGAACTCTAACCCTAACCCTAACCCCTACCATATGGGCCCATTCATTCTAATGAATCTCATACCCTATAATAGAGAATGGAAAAAACATCCAAAATTTTTCCCCATCAAGAGTGCACCATTCAGTGTGATATTAAAAATACATCTTACCCAACCCTAAACCCAATCCCAATATTCACCCAAACATAAGTGTGTCCTGAACTCAAACCCTAACCCTAACCCTTACCATATGGGCCCATTCATTTTAATGAATCTCATAGGCTTATAATGGAGAATGGAAAACCATCCAAAGATTTTCCCCATCAAGAATGTACCATTCAGTGTGATATTAAAAATACATCTTACCCAACCCTAAACCCAACCCCAATATTCACCCAAACATTAAGTGTGTCCTGAACTCTAACCCTAACCCTTACCATATGGGCCCATTCATTTTAATGAATCTCATAGGCTATAATGGAGAATTGAAAAACATCCAAAAATTTCCCCCATCAAGAGTGTACCATTCAGTGTGATATTAAAAATACATCTTACCCAACCCTAAACCCAACCCCAATATTCACCCAAACATAAGTGTGTCCTGAACTCTAACCCTAACCCTTACCATATGGGCCCATTCATTTTAATGAATCTCATAGGCTATAATGGAGATGGAAAAACATCCAAAAATTTTCCCCATCAAGAGTGTACCATTCAGTGTGATATTAAAAATACATCTTACCCAACCCTAAACCCAACCCCAATATTCACCCAAACATAAGTGTGTCCTGAACTCTAACCCTAACCCTAACCCTTACCATATGGGCCCATTCATTCTAATGAATCTCATAGGCTATAATGGAGAATGGAAAAACATCCAAAAAATTTTCCCATCAAGAGTATACCATTCAGTGTGATATTAAAAATACTTCTTACCCAACCCCAAACCCAACGCCAATATTCACCCAAACATAAGTGTGTCCTGAACTCTAACCCTAACTCTAACCCGTACCATATGGGCCCATTCATTTTAATGAATCTCACAGGCTATAATGGAGAATGGAAAAACATCCAAAAATTTTCCCCATCAAGAGTGTACCATTCAGTGTGATATTAAAAATACATCTTACCCAACCATTAACCCAACCCCAATATTCACCCAAACATAAGTGTGTCCGGAACTCTAACCCTAACCCTAACCCCTACCATATGGGCCCATTCATTCTAATGAATCTCATACCCTATAATAGAGAATGGAAAAAACATCCAAAATTTTTCCCATCAAGAGTGCACCATTCAGTGTGATATTAAAAATACATCTTACCCAACCCTAAAACCCAACCCCAATATTCAACCAAACATAAGTGTGTCCTGAACTCAAACCCTAACCCTAACCCTTACCATATGGGCCCATTCATTTTAATGAATCTCATAGGCTATAATGGAGAATGAAAAAACATCCAAAATTTTTCCCCATCAAGAGTGTACCATTCAGTGTGATATTAAAAATACATCTTACCCAACCCTAAACCCAACCCCAATATTCACCCAAACATAAGTTTGTCCTGAACTCTAACCCTAACCCTAACCCTTACGATATGGGACTATTCATTTTAATGAATCTCATAGGCTATAATGGAGAATGGAAAAACATCCAAAAATTTTCCCCATCAAGAGTGTACCATTCAGTGTGATATTAAAAATACATCTTACCCAACCATTAACCCAACCCCAATATTCACTCAAACATAAGTGTGTCCTGAGCTCTAACCCTAACCCTATCCCTTACCATATGGGCCCATTCATTCTAATGAATCTCATAGGCTATAATGGAGAATGGAAAACCATCCAAAAAATTTTCCCATCAAGAGTATATCATTCAGTGTGATATTAAAAATACTTCTTACCCAACCCTAAACCCAACCCCAATATTCACCCAAACATAAGTGTGTCCTGAACTCTAACCCTAACCCTAACCCTTACCATATGGGCCCATTCATTCTAATGAATCTCATAGGCTATAATGGAGAATGGAAAACCATCCAAAGATTTTTCCCATTAAGAATGTACCATTCAATGTGATATTAAAAATACATCTTACCCAACCCTAAACCCAACCCCAATATTCACCCAAACATAAGTTGTGTCCTGAACTCTAACCCTAACCCTTACCATATGGGCCCATTCATTTTAATGAATCTCATAGGCTATAATGGAGAATGGAAAAACATCCAAAAATTTTCCGCATCAAGAGTGTACCATTCAGTGTGATATTAAAAATACATCTTACCCAACCCTAAACCCAACCCCAATATTCACCCAAACATAAGTGTGTCCTGAACTCTAACCCTAACCCTAACCCTTACCATATGGGCCCATTCATTTTAATGAATCTCATAGGCTATAATGGAGAATTGAAAACATCCAAAAATTTTCCCCATCAAGAATGTACCATTCAGTGTGATATTAAAAATACATCTTACCCAACCCTAAACCCAACCCAATATTCACCCAAACATAAGTGTGTCCTGAACTCTAACCCTAACCCTAACCCTTACCATATGGGCCCATTCATTTTAATGAATCTCATAGGCTATAATGGAGAATGGAAAAACATCCAAAAATTTTCCCCATCAAGAGTGTACCATTCAGTGTGATATTAAAAATACATCTTACCCAACCCTAAACCCAACCCCAATATTCACCCAAACATAAGTGTGTCCTGAACTCTAACCCTAACCCTAACCCTTACCATATGGGCCCATTCATTTTAATGAATCTCATAGGCTATAATGGAGAATTGAAAAACATCTAAAATTTTTCCCCATCAAGAGTGTACCATTCAGTGTGATATTAAAATACATCTTACCCAACCATTTACCCAACCCCAATATTCACCCAAACATAAGTGTGTCCGGAACTCTAACCCTAACCCTAACCCCTACCATATGGGCCCATTCATTCTAATGAATCTCATACCCTATAATGGTGAATGGAAAAAACATCCAAAATTTTTCCCCATCAAGAGTGCACCATTCAGTGTGATATTAAAAATACATCTTACCCAACCCTAAACCCAACCCCAATATTCAAACAAACATAAGTGTGTCCTGAACTCTAACCCTAACCCTAACCCTTACCATATGGGCCCATTCATTCTAATGAATCTCATAGGCTATAATGGAGAATGGAAAAACATCCAAAATTTTTCCCATCAAGAGTGTACCATTCAGTGTGATATTAAAAATACATCTTACCCAACCATTAACCCAACCCCAATATTCACCCAAACATAAGTGTGTCCGGAACTCTAACCCTAACCCTAACCCCTACCATATGGGCCCATTCATTCTAATGAATCTCATACCCTATAATGGAGAATGGAAAAAACATCCAAAATTTTTCCCCATCAAGAGTGCACCATTCAGTGTGATATTAAAAATACATCTTACCCAACCCTAAACCCCAACCCCCAATATTCACCCAAACATAAGTGTGTCCTGAACTCAAACCCTAACCCTAACCCTTACCATATGGGCCTATTCATTTTAATGAATCTCATAGGCTATAATGGAGAATGGAAAAACATCCAAAAATTTTCCCCATCAAGAGTGTACCATTCAGTGTGATATTAAAAATACATCTTACCCAACCATTAACCCAACCCCAATATTCACCCAAACATAAGTGTGTCCTGAGCTCTAACCCTAACCCTAACCCTTACCATATGGGCCCATTCATTCTAATGAATCTCATAGGCTATAATGGAGAATGGAAAACCATCCAAAAATTTTTCCCATCAAGAGTATACCATTCAGTGTGATATTAAAAATACTTCTTACCCAACCCTAAACCCAACCCCAATATTCACCCAAACATAAGTGTGTCCTGAACTCTAACCCTAACCCTAACCCTTACCATATGGGCCCATTCATTTTAATGAATCTCATAGGCTATAATGGAGAATGGAAAAAACATCCAAAATTTTTCCCCATCAAGAGTGCACCATTCAGTGTGATATTAAAAATACATCTTACCCAACCCTAAACCCAACCCCAATATTCACCCAAACATAAGTGTGTCCTGAACTCTAACCCTAACCCTTACCATATGGGCCCATTCATTTTAATGAATCTCATAGGCTATAATGGAGAATGGAAAAACATCCAAAAATTTTCCGCATCAAGAGTGTACCATTCAGTGTGATATTAAAAATACATCTTACCCAACCCTAAACCCAACCCCAATATTCACCCAAACATAAGTGTGTCCTCAACTCTAACCCTAACCCTAACCCTTACCATATGGGCCCATTCATTTTAATGAATCTCATAGGCTATAATGGAGAATTGAAAAACATCCAAAAATTTTCCCCATTCAAGAATGTACCATTCAGTGTGATATTAAAAATACATCTTACCCAACCCTAAACCCAACCCCAATATTCACCCAAACATAAGTGTGTCCTGAACTCTAACCCTAACCCTAACCCTTACCATATGGGCCCATTCATTTTAATGAATCTCATAGGCTATAATGGAGAATGGAAAAACATCCAAAATTTTTCCCCATCAGGAGTGTACCATTCAGTGTGATATTAAAAATACATCTTACCCAACCCTAAACCCAACCCCAATATTCACCCAAACATAAGTGTGTCCTGAACTCTAACCCTAACCCATACCATATGGGCCCATTCATTTTAATGAATCTCATAGGCTATAATGGAGAATTGAAAAATATCCAAAAATTTCCCCCATCAAGAATGTACCATTCAGTGTGATATTAAAAATACATCTTACCCAACCCTAAACCCAACCCTAATATTCACCCAAACATAAGTGTGTCCTGAACTCTAACCCCTAACCCTAACCCTTACCATATGGGCCCATTCATTTTAATGAATCTCATAGGCTATAATGGAGAATGGAAAAACATCCAAAATTTTTCCCCATCAAGAGTGTACCATTCAGTGTGATATTAAAAATACATCTTACCCAACCCTAAACCCAAGCCCAATATTCACCCAAACATAAGTGTGTCCTGAACTCTAACCCTAACCCTTACCATATGGGCCCATTCATTTTAATGAATCTCATAGGCTATAATGGAGAATGGAAAAACATCCAAAAATTTTCCCCATCAAGAGTGTACCATTCAGTGTGATATTAAAAATACATCTTACCCAACCCTAAACCCAACCCCAATATTCACCCAAACATAAGTGTGTCCTGAACTCTAACCCTAACCCTAACCCTTACCATATGGGCCCATTCATTCTAATGAATCTCATAGGCTATAATGGAGAATGGAAAAACATCCAAAAAATTTTCCCATCAAGAGTATACCATTCAGTGTGATATTAAAAATACTTCTTACCCAACCCTAAACCCAACGCCAATATTCACCCAAACATAAGTGTGTCCTGAACTCTAACCCTAAATCTAACCCTTACCATATGGGCCCATTCATTTTAATGAATCTCACAGGCTATAATGGAGAATGGAAAAACATCCAAAAATTTTCCCCATCAAGAGTGTACCATTCAGTGTGATATTAAAAATACATCTTACCCAACCCTAAACCCAACCCCAATATTCACCCAAACATAAGTGTGTCCGGAACTCTAACCCTAACCCTAACCCCTACCATATGGG